>NC_044003.1:786092-923592 GCF_902150065.1 Myripristis murdjan | reverse complement strand
AGTTGCGGTTACAGACAGAGCAGGAAAAGCTCAAGCTGCAACAATATCGTCTGGATCTGGTAAGAAGCGGGCGGCTGGGCACAGAAAGCTCGGCTGTGCTGGAAAGCTCGTCTTGTTCGCCTGAGCAAGGGGATAGGTTTGATGTGTTGGGCAATTTACGTTTACTGCCAAAATTTAATGAGCGAGATCCTGAAACTTTTTTCTGTCTGTTTGAGCGTGTGGCTGAGGCAAGAGAGTGGCCTGAGTCTGCGCGCACGCTGATGTTACAATGTGCGTTAACTGGCAGAGCGCAAGAGGCCTATTCAGCATTGTCATTTAATGATAGTCAAGATTATGAGGTCGTGAAATCAGCTGTTTTGAAAGCATATGAGCTTGTCCCTGAGGCGTACCGACTGCGTTTTCGTACGTGGCGGAAAGCAGAGAAGCAGACACATTTAGAGTTTGCTCGGGATTTGACTTCTCATTTTACGCGCTGGTGTACATCATTGAATGTTAACAACTTTAATGACTTGTGTGACTTGATAGTATTGGAACAGTTTAAAAACACTGTGCCAGAGAGGATTGCTACACATATTGCTGAACAAAAGGTAAAAACTGCCATGGAAGCGGCTGCTCTGGCAGATGATTATGTTTTGACGCACAGGCGTTTTGGAGACACGCGCGCTCGAAACTCTTTCACTGAGACTGTGTGTGACAACATGTACCCTGCACCTCAAGTGAAATCTGAGGGAAAATATGGCATGGGAAGTGCAGATAAAGTTTGCAATTATTGCCACAAAAAGGGTCATTGGAAAGTTGACTGTTACGCATTAAAAGTGAAGGCTAAACAGCCGGCTGCGCAGGCTAAAGGCGCTTGTTTAGCGGTATCAGTGCCGAGCGTGTCTGTGGTTGGTCCTACTGAGGATGTTGTGCCTGATTTGCTTGAACCTTTCTTACCTTTTGTGTCTGACGGCTTTGTGTCTTTTGTCGGAAGTGATGAAAAGGTGCCAGTGAAAATTCTCCGTGACACGGCTGCTTTTGACTCCTTCATCCATGCTTCTGTGTTGCCTTTTTCAGAGCAGAGTAACACGGGGTCCTCTATTCCTGTCTTGGGTGTGGGGATGAAAGTCTTGCAGGTTCCACTCCATAATGTCATGTTGTATTCTGATATCGTTCAGGGTCCGGTGGCTGTAGGTGTGCGTCCCGCATTGCCGATTGGTGGCATTACATTCATCCTGGGAAATGGCGCAGCTGGGGGCCGAGTTTGGGCTGATGGTCCGCCACCACCTCCAGTTGTCTCCTCTGTTCCGCTTGTCAGAAAACAGCCAGATGAAGTTGCACTGACCTTTCCTGAGGTTTTCACTGCTTGCGCGGTAACCCGTGCTATGGCGCATGATGGTGGTCGCCGTACTTCTGACAATGTTAAAATGGACCAGTGTTTATTTTCGCTGTCTGATTTGCCCTTTTCAGTTACCTGTGAGGAACTGGTTGCGGAACAGCATGCTGATCCCTCGCTGTCAAATTTGTTTGCACATGTTCTTCCGGTGGCCGAGATGAAAAACAGCTCTCGAGGTTACCTTATACAGGAGAAGGTGCTTGTGCGAAAGTGGGTTCCGCATGGTGACAGTTTTGTGGGTGACCCAGTTTTCCAAGTTGTGGTGCCAGTTAAGTTCAGGGAGTCGGTGCTGAAGTTGGCCCATGACAGTGCGGGTCACTGGGGGGTCCGGAAAACATACGACCGGGTCCTGCGGCATTTCTTTTGGCCACGGTTAAAGAGAGATGTTGCTTCATACGTAAAAACTTGTCATACCTGTCAGCTCACAGGAAAGCCTAATCAGAGCATAAAGCCTGCTGAATTGTTCCCCATTCCAGCTGTTGGTCAGCCTTTTGAGCATCTTATTGTAGACTGTGTGGGCCCGTTGCCTCCATCCAAGTCCGGTGCCGTCTATCTGTTGACAGTGATGTGCCAAGCCACGCGGTATCCTGCTGCCTACCCATTACGCACAATAACGACGAGATCTGTTGTGCGTGCACTCAGTCAGTTCATTTCGATTTTTGGGATTCCAAAAGTCATCCAGACTGACCAGGGGGCCAATTTTACCTCTCACATGTTTTCTCAGGTATTAAAACAGTTGCATGTGAAGCACAATAAAGCATCTGCATATCACGCGCAGAGCCAGGGCGCTTTGGAAAGGTTCCACCAGACGTTAAAGTCCCTGTTGCGTGCTTACTGCACTGAGATGCAGAGAGACTGGGAGGAGGGCTTACCCTGGTTGTTGCTGGCTGCTAGGCAGGTTACGCAGGAGAGTACCGGCTTCAGTCCAAATGACCTGGTGTTTGGCCACACTGTGTGCGGCCCGTTGACTTTGTTGCGTGATCAGTGGCAGGAAAATGAGGTTCCTAAAAATCTGATCGACTACCTCAATGGCTTTCGGTACAGGCTGTATGCAGCTGGTGAGTTGGCAAGGCAGAAATTATCATCTTCGCAGGAAAAGATGAAGAGTGTTTTTGACCGGCATGCTGAGCGCAGAGTGTTTTGTGTGGGAGATCGGGTGCTAGCCCTGTTGCCCATCATTACTTCGCCCTTCCAGGCTAAATTTGCAGGTCCATATGAGGTGTTAAAAAAGGTGTCTGAGTTAAACTACATCATTGGCACTCCTGAGCGCAGGAGGAAAACTCAGTTATGTCATGTGAACCTGTTGAAGCCTTATTATGGCCGTGATGTCTCTGAACAATGTGATGCTCAGTCTCTTTCAGGTGGGGTGAGTCCAGTTTGCTCTGCGGGTCGTGTGTCAGCTGTCCATGCCCCTCAGTTTGTGGCAGCTGAGGTGGAGGATGGGTTGCCATGTTTAGATCCTAGTGTGTTGCAGGGGCGCTTGAAAAACTCCGAGTCCTTGCGCAATTTGAAGGTTTTGTTCCCTCACTTGTCCGAGTCTGAACAGTCAGAGTTGTCAGAGCTGATCAGTACTTATTCCTGTTTATTTGGCGACACGCCAACTCAGACCCATTTAATGGAACATGATATTGATGTCGGTGATGCTCAGCCAGTTAGACAGCGGTTTTATCGCGTTAATCCTGAAAAACGCAAATACCTTGATGCTGAAATACAGTACATGTTAGATCATGGTATTGCTGAGCCTTCCTCGTCCAGTTGGGCCTCTCCGTGCCTTTTGGTCCCAAAATCTGATATGACACCCCGATTTTGTACTGATTTTCGCAAGGTGAATGCTGTCACTAAGCCTGACTCGTTTCCCCTTCCCCGGATGGAGGACTGTGTCGATCAGGTGGGCCATGCCAAGTATGTAAGTAAGTTTGACCTATTAAAGGGTTATTGGCAGGTTCCCCTATCTAAACGTGCACAAGAGATCGCATCATTTATAACACCTAACGGTTTGTTCTCCTATAAGGTAATGCCTTTTGGGTTGCGGAATGCCCCAGCAACGTTTCAAAGACTGATGACAACTGTCTTGCAAAATTTGGATGGGTGCACTGTTTATTTGGATGATGTGGTTGTATTCTCTGACACTTGGTCTGAACATCTTGAACGCATCCGATCACTGTTTGGTCGCTTGGCGGAGGCGCGTCTCACCATCAACCTTGCGAAGTGTGAGTTCGCTAGGGCGACAGTGACATACCTAGGTCGGGTGGTGGGGCAGGGTACGGTGCGTCCTGTTGAAGAGAAAGTCCGGGCGGTTGCACGTTTTCCTGTGCCAACCACTAAAAAAGAGCTGATGCGGTTCCTCGGGTTAGTGGGATATTACCGGAGTTTCTGCAGAAATTTTTCCGAGGTTGTGGCGCCTCTTACAGATTTGCTGCGGGCAAAAGTTATTTTTGATTGGTCTCCTGTATGTCAAAGAGCTTTTGAAAGAGTGAAAATGATGCTGTGTGATGCTCCTGTTCTGTCTGCTCCTCGATTTGACCGCTTCTTCTCGCTGCAGGTGGATGCCAGTCACGTGGGAGCTGGAGCTGTTCTCCTGCAAAATGATGATTTTGGGGTTGACAAACCTGTGAGCTTCTTCTCTAAGAAGTTCAACCCTTATCAACTCAGTTATTCAACCATTGAAAAAGAAGCTTTAGCCTTAGTGTGGGCTTTGAAACATTTTGATGTGTATGTGGGTTCTGGTGTTGTGCCTGTGGTGGTTTACACCGACCACAACCCTTTGACGTTCTTGAATTCTCTGCAGTGTCCCAACCAGAGACTGATCCGCTGGTCTTTACTGTTACAGTCATATTGGCTTGACATACGGCACATTAAGGGCACTGATAACGTAGTGGCAGATGCGCTGTCGCGTGCCCCTTACCAGTGACATTTTGTGAGTTATGTTTTCTGAGCCATGTTTTCTTTCCTCTTAATTTGCTTCCTTGGTACCAGGTTGCTGAGGGGAGGGCGTGGTGAGGAGTAGCCTGTCTTGAGGTGAACAAAGCATTAAATCTCATTTTGGTAAGAGTGTGCCATGTGAAATCACTGAAATGTAACCAGGACCTTTAACATGGTTAAGATGTCAATGATTATGTTTGATATGTAAGTATATAAAAAAAAATCATTAATAGTTTTGTATGTTAGCATTTTGTGATCTGGGGTGGACCCCGTTCTTATGGAGGGGGGTGTGACGGCCGCCTGCCTGTAGGGCCTGCCTGTTTTCCCCTTGTGTTGTCTTGTTCGTCTCTTCTTGCAGGTAATCAGGTGGGCGGGGATTGCATCATAGGTGATCGGGAGCACCTGGCCAGTCTCCCTTACAACCCCATAAAAGCTGCAGTCTTAAACCATTCCCTCTCCCTCCTCTCCTGCTGACCAGACCGTCCTGCCTGGGTCCTGGGTTCTTTTTGGTTTGGCTACGGCCTTTTGTCTTGCGTTTACATACATACACACCCACACACATACACACACACATGCATTCATCAGCAGACACACTGATCTTCCCACTCTCCACACCTCATTTTATTACCTTTATCCTTAGTTATATTTTTCTGTAAATAAATTATTCTTTTGAACATGATAGTTCCGCGACTCTCCTCTTGTTTGTCATGATCTGTGAGCCGGATCGTGACAACTGCATGATAACTAGATAATAACTACATGATAACTAGATAATATCTGCATGATAACTAGATAAATAACTAGATAATAACTGCATGATAACTAGATAATAACTAGATAATAACTACATAATAACTAGATAATAACTAGATAATAACTGCATGATAACTACATGATAACTAGATAATAACTACATGATAACTAGATAATAACTAGATAATAACTGCATGATAACTACATGATAACTAGATAATAACTGCATGATAACTAGATACATAACTAGATAAGCTCCCAGGCTGATGCTCTGCCTGTTATTATTGTTATTCATATCCCTCTGGATATTCACTCTCATATGTATTTAATCAACAGGAATAGATGAGATTTAACGGGAATTTATGGGAATTAACTGGAAGTTTTGTGCTGATTTTTGCAAACTGTATCATGTACAAACATGAATATGAACGTTTTGTTTTGTCATAAGCAGACGTGTGCAAACTAATACAAACTGTAAAAATGACATTTTTGACTTTAATCAGTTTGTTTACTGAACAACAAAAGACCTGAGTGTTGAATAAAATAAACATAAATAAACATTATAGGCTAACCTGCAGTTTGGCATCGCTCCACTTTATTCCCATATATTCCCATTCATTCCCATATATTCCCATTCATTCCCATATGTTCCTGTTAATTCCAATGGAAAGTTTGGAAGTTTGCTGTGGATGTTTCATGGCGCTTAACGGAGCTGAATGTTGTGTTCCTCCTTTACTCTGTCGCCGGGCGGGATGGGGTGAGTAACCATCTGATGAAACCAACAAATGAAGATTCACATGCAGAGTCCGATCGACGGTCCGGCTGGTGGAGGAATGAGACGAGCCTCCTGACGCTCTGCAGTTTGTCGGATTACAGCGACGCTGCTCCTCCGCTCTGTGAGGCTCTCTGGAGGAAAGAAAATCCCTGCTTTCTGTTCATTTACAAGGTTATTGGGTGACACTTCACAATAAGAGTACAACAATTAACGTTAGTTAACGTTAGTGAATGGCATAATGGTTAATTAACTGTTATTTAATGATTATTATGGCATTTACTAATGTTAATAATATCTACAATAACCCTTAAATAACATATAAATTAATACCTTAGCATGAACAGCATTAGTTCATGATTCTTAGACACATTAGTTAACGGTTAGTTAACTGTTACTTAATGTTTATTATGGCATTAACGAACGTTAATCGTTGGACTCTTATTGTGACGTGTTACCGGGTGTCGTCGGCTCCAGGCTCCTCAGTCCTGGTTTGGAAATGTGGAATCCAAACTGGTTTAAGTGATTCGCTCCTGTTTAAAGTCCCAACAGTAAACTCTGATTTAGGAAAAACATCTTTCCATTTTCATGCCTCTTCCTTTTCTTAAATCACAGTAAAAGTTCAGAGGTCGTTACAGAACACAGAGCAGGGCCGTGCAGGACGTTTTCACTGCGGCGGCTCAAGTTTGCAGCGTGATCTGCAGTCGACGTGCGCGGCGAGACCGTGAGCGAGGATCTGCACAGATCCAGGATCAGCTGCGTTTGTGATGTCAGCGTCCCGCCATCGGCCAATGAGAGCTCAGCGCCAAGCTCAGCACGAGGAGCCACTTGACATGAATGATAATCAGCCTTCACCCCCGCAGAGAGCAGCCCAGTGCATTATGGGCTTCACAATGAAAACATCAGTCACGTCGTGTGTGTGTGCGTGTGTGTGTGTGTGTGTGTGTGTGTGTGTGTGAAAGAGAGATACAGAGAAGATGTCAAATCTCCTCAAACACAAACGTCTGATCGGAGCAGAAGGCCGACGCAAACAACATCAAACACTGTCGGCTTCAGCACTCACTCAGCTGTGTGTGTGTGTGTGTGTGTGTGTGTGTGTGTGTGTTGTTGTTCCTCTAGTGCCACAGCCCAGCGAGAGAGAGAGAGAGAGAGAGAGAGAGAGGGGAATTGGTACAAAGTGCTGGTTGTCCCTAAAAAAAACTCACAGATTTATGAAAAAAGCTTCCATCTGACATCATAAAGCCACAGGGTTTTTTAGTTTTTTTTTTTTTTTTTTTTACTTTTTTTTGGTGAAGGAAGCACGTCTTGCATCACGCCTGCAGGAAAACATTTTGTTTTCCTGATCAGGAGAGAAATCAGCAGCAGACCCAAACAGTTTCCAGGCTGCTTCATAATCGGAGGACAGACTTTTATTTTGTGAAGACGAGTCAGCAGCCACGTCGGCTCAGCCTCCTCCGACCCACCGACACACCGAGCTCCTGCCTTTTCCTGCATTTTCCAGCTTTTTCCTGCCTTTTCCTGCCTTTTCCTGCATTTTCCCGCCTTTTCCTGCCTTTTCCCGCCTTTTCCTGCCCTTTTCTGCCTTATCCTGCCTTTTCCCGCTTTTTCCTGCCTTTTCCTGCATTTTCTCACCTTTTCCCACCTTTTCCTGCATTTTCCTGCCTTTTCCTGCTTTTTCTTGCCTTTTCCTGCATTTTCCCACCTTTTCCTGCCTTTTCCCACTTTTTCCCGGCCTTTCCTGCCTTTTCCCGCCCTTTCCAGCCCTTTTCCTGCCTTTTCCTTGCAGATGTGGAGTCTGGGCTGTGAAACCCCCCCTCCAGCTCGGACGTGCACTTCCCCTCTCACCTCGATTAAAAACTCCTCGGGCTCCAGCGGCTTCCAACAGCAGCTTGAAGTGAACAGAAAAAAAAAAAAAAAACACACCTGTTATCTGCAGGCGGCAGCCTCGGCCGCCTCGCCCTCTCAAACGCCGGCGCTGTAATCTGGGAGGCATCGCTGAGTCCGTCCACGTGTGAAGAGCGAGGGAGCGGCGGCGAGGGAGCGGCGGCGAGGGAGCGGCGGCGGCGGCTCGCAGGCAGATAAACAGCTGAGAGGCACGGCGGCGAGAGGGCAGATTAAAAGGCTGCAGACTGAAGTCGTCGCTTAAAGAAGGAGAAGAAGCGAAACGCCGGCTTGGTGGACGACGAGCTGGCATTAAATGAAATGTCACGGCTGATACAAACACAGGAAACACACACGAGTCACTGAGCTGAGCTTTAAAGCCCCGTCCCACCGACTCCCTGCAGGTCCAGGGGTTCCTCTCCAGAACGTTCCTCTGATTCTCTGAAAAATCTAGAAAAACAACAACAAGTCCAAGAAAACCTGCAAACTTTCAGGGACAAAGTCCTCGGGACGCCCACGCAGGAGGCAGAGCGGGAGGCCGGCCGGCTGGGGGCGGAGCTCCTGTCCGTCACCGCGGTAACCGTGGCGACGGCAGCAGAGATAACAGGGCTGACTAGTCGGTGATGTTTTGGCCCCGCCCCCTCTGAGCCAGCTGGGTGTCAGGGTTAGAAACATGGCCGCCCTGATAACAGGTCAGCGCTAGTGTTGCAAAATTCCCGGAATTTTCAAAGTTGGAAAATTTCCATGGGAATTTTTGGAAATTAATGGGAATAAACAGGAATTTTGTGGGAATTTTTCGGAATTTATATTCACTGCATTCACCTGATCATATACATGTATACATAATAAACATGATGATTTTACAGTGTGCTGGCATTGTGGCCTTTGGGTTAGAGGTGAGTCCTGACTTCAGGACTTTAGGGTTTCCATTTCCAAAATGGTGATATTGATGTTGACATTCATTTTATTGATTATTGTTTATTTTTGCCCCATTCACCTTAAGTTAGCAACAACAAAAACAAAAATTTCCCAAATTCCCAAGCTTAAATTTCCATGGCAACTTTTTAAAAACCTCATTCAAATTGATGACAAGAAAAACGAAAATTCCCAAAATTCCCGAGCCGAATTTTCCCGGGAATTTTTGGTAAAATTGAAAAAAAAAAAAAAAAAGTGACAGCAAAAATCTTCTAAATAATTTCCAATATTCTGGAGTGGTGAAAATTCCCATGGGAATCTTCGGAAACTTTCTGGGAAATTTACCGGAAACTTTCCACCCCTTTGCAACACTAGTCAGCACACACAGCTGATCCGAGGTCTGAGGCGGGAACCCACTGCTCAGTTTGGTTCAGTAGAACACAGTAGAACACAGTAGAATGTATTTTATTGTCCCTGAAGGAAGCTGATGGGCTCCGTATGGACCGAGGCCCGGAGCTGGACCCGCCCTGCGCTCCTCTGATGCTCGTTAGCGTAGCGCGCTGTGACGTCCCGCTCTGCGTCCCGGGCCGAGCTGCACCGCCGCCATGCTGAAGGTGATGCTTGGTGACAGCGCTGGGAAAGCGGAGGGGCAGTGAAGGCAGCGCGGGAGGCGGCTGCACTGGAGCGAGGCAGCGCTGGCCTGCGGGTGGAGGGGGGGGGGGGGGGGGGGTCAGCCGGGTCAGACTGAGGTGTGGCAGGAGCCTGGAAAACTTTACAGACCAGTCATGGAAACACCTGGAAACTCTGAGAAGACGATACAACACCTGGAAAACGATGAAGCTGACCTGAGATCAGATGTTCAGGTGCTGTCCGTGTTCTCACCGAGCTGACGTGCTGTGGCGCTCTGCCGTCCCACACGTGTACGGAAGCCCCAGCAGGTCAAAAACACTTTCATCGACCCGGCGTCTGCATCCTGTTGTTCTCGTGTCGACATGGAACCCCAACCTCCTCCTCAGCATCTGGACTCTGAAGAGACGTTGCTGTGACTTGGGCCGATTCAGAAGAAAACAATCTGCTGATTCTGGGCTCAGATCAGCAGGATCTCCTTGTTCCTGAATCCCATGTCAGAGTAGGATCTGCTGAGGGGATCAGCTGCAGGCCTGACACACGGCCAGCAGGGGGCAGCACAGGTGGAGCCTCGGACACAGAGAGAAGGAGAGAAACTGGTTTTCTGTTTTGTTTTGTTTTTTGTTTGTTTGTTTTTTTTGTCATAAATGTGTGAGTTTTTGTCTTGTATATTTATGACTTTAATCTCAGGAATTCAGAGTTTTCCTCTCAGATTATTAATCCCGTCCTCTCCGCCGCAGCAGACTGACGGCTCAGGTTTTTGTTCTCCTGTGGAAAAGTCCAACATGATGAGCACTGAAGACAGGGAACGCATGAACTTAATGCTCGTCCATGAGAGAGGAGGAACGACCTCACATTAACACACACACACACACACACACACACACACACACACACACACAGGCACGACCACCCATTCAGACTGACCTTGCGACGCCTCTAACGTTAATTAAGGCTAACTGGCAGATTAATATCAGAATGTGACACATGACTGAGCTCATAACGGAGAGCAGAGAAATGAAGATAGACAATCTCTCTGAAGGAAGTGATGGAGAGAGAGAGAGAGAGAGAGAGAGAGAGAGAAGAGAGGAGTGTGATGAACGTGGAGGAGCAGCAGATGAAGTTTGCTTTAAGGATCAGAGGTAAATCCATCAGACATGTACAGACTCAGTCCTCGACGTTAACATGAAACCACACGAGCATCAAAACCCAGTAACAGCATCACGGAGTCAAAACACAATCTGAGTTACCATGGAGACGGGCGGAGTCCCCGCCGTTAAAACACATCACTTCATTTGATGTATTGGCTGCGGATTTTCAACACACTTTTTTTTAAAGACGCAACAATTTGTGCACACAATGCACCTGGCATGCTGCCACACACACACACACACACACACGCACACACACACACACACACACACACACACACACACACACACACACACACACACACTACAGGACAGTGGCAGAGAGTCCCGTCTCCCTGAGATGCTGCGTTGTAGAGGCAGCAGTGCAGAGGGTATTTTCAGCAGCACAGACGCTACAGAACAATCATAGGAATACTACAGGAATACTACAGTAATATTATAGGAATACTACAGGAATACTGCAGGAACATTATAGGAATACTACAGGAATACTGCAGGAATACTACAGGAATATTACAGGAATACTGCAGGAGTACTACAGCAATATTATAGGAATACTACAGGAATACTGCAGGAATATTATAGGAATATTATAGGAATACTACAGGAGTACTGCAGGAGTACTGCAGGAGTACTGCAGGAATACTACAGGAGTACTACAGTAGTACTGCAGGCAGCAGGGTGTCTCTTGTGTTTCTGTGAGCAGGCAGCAGACGGACGTCCCGCTGAAGTAAAGCCTGTCTTCACCTCAGATCCTCAGCGGTTCCTCTAAACGTTCCTCAGGAGTTTCCAGAGGCAAATTAGTCGCCCCACACGCCCCTAATTTGCATAAAGTAGCTGAGACCTCAACTTTATGCAAATGAGGAGACGCCGACGCGAAGCCCCGCCTCTCGAAACGCAGCACAGCACGACCAGAACGCACCGCACAGAGAGCGGACAGCGGGGAAATGATCCAGAGTGAGCCGGAGTAATCCAGTGGAATATCACAGATTACACTGCAGAGTGTGTGTGTGTGTGTGTGTGTGTGTGTGTGTGTGTGTGTGTGTTTTCTTTATTACACTGTAATAAACACCTGCAGGTCCCGGCAGCAGCCCGGTGCTTTAACCCCTCGACTGCTAACATCAACAACAACCAGCAGAGAGGGGGTCAGAGGTCAGAGGTCAGAGGTCAGAGGTCACAGATCCTGATGACAGATTAACACTGAGAGGAGATTTCAACACCAACACCCACGGCTTACTGCAAATTTACAAAGAAATAACCAAGTAAATAAGTAAATAAGTTGTTTACTTAAAAGTCCTAGTTACAAAATAATAATAATAACAATCATAATAATAATATAACATGTATTTTTAAAATAAAATAATAGAGAACAAGTGAGGAGTGTCTATCAGGATTTTTGGTCAGAAACCAGGAGAATCTGGGTTTCAGAAACTCCCGCACCAAAACACCAAAGTCACTTTGTTTATGATCAAAACAATAACAACGCTGTCATAAATAAACAACGTCTGGTGTTTTCATAAAGGAGAGAAACTCGTCACAGATTATCAAAATTATAACTGATTATCACACAAACACCCTCATTACTGCAGTCTGACCACTTAATCTGACAGTAAACACACACACACACACACACACACACACACACACACACACACACACACACACAGTGCCAGATGACTCCTGATGATCTGATTCTTTAAGCCTGAAGGTCAAAGGTCAGCTGGAGGCTAAGCAGAGGATGTGGCACCTCTGATGAGTGTGTGTGTGTGTGTGTGTATGTGGGGTCAGGAAGCCAGGAAAAACACCGAGCTGAGGGAGTGGGGGCAATATTCCCAGAAAAATATATAAGAAAAAAACTGGGAAAACTATTTTTTCTTTTCTTTTCTTAATTTATTTATTCAATTTTTTGGTCAAGGAACCGAGAACCCAAAAAACTCACAAATATATGAAAAAACTCCAAAACATGGAGATTAAAGTGTAAAATCAAAGAGAAAAAACTCACAGATTTATGAGGGAAAAAACTTGCAAAATCCAAGTTTATGAACTTACAGATTTATGAGAAAAATACTCATAAATTCTGAGATTAAGTCCGTCTGCGTTGGGTCAGACTGGGAGGCAGAAACCCTCTCTTACTGCCTGGCTTTGGGGATTTGAACCGGCGACCCTTAGGCCAGATGCTGCCGTGCAGCTCGCAGACGTCCATCACAGGAAAACGCTGACACGGCTCCATCCGCCATCATAATATTAATAACAATTATAATAAAACTAATAACGGTAATAACTGGCATGAGTGACTCCGTTTGTGACAGTCAGCACTTGCTGGTCGTCACGGCGACAAGGTCGTAAAGCGGGTCACCTGGCAGCTGCTGACGGAGCAGGAAACACCTTCAGAGCCGCTTCAGTCACAAGCCATCAGACATCCACAACGTGGTTATGATAAACTCTGTTCTAATAAACTCTGTTATAATGAACTCTGTTATAATAAACTCTGTTATAATAAACTCTGTTCTAATAAACTCTGTTCTAATAAACTCTGTTATAATGAACTCTGTTATAATGAACTCTGTTATAATGAACTCTGTTATAATAAACTCTGTTATGATAAACACTGTTATAATAAACTCTGTTATAATAAACTCTATTATAATAAACTCTGTTATGATAAACACTGTTATAATAAACTCTGTTACAATGAACTCTGTTATAATAAACTCTGTTATAATAAACTTTGTTCTAATAAACACATAATAAACTCTGTTCTAATAAACTCTGTTCTAATAAACTCTGTTATAATCAACTCTATTATAATAAACTCTATTATAATAAACTCTGTTATGATAAACACTGTTATAATAAACTGTTATAATAAACTCTGTTACAATGAACTCTGTTCTAATAAACTCTGTTATAATAAACACTGTTTTAATAAAGTCTGTTCTAATAAACTCTGTTATAATAAACTCTGTTCTAATAAACTCTGTTCTAATAAACTCTGTTATAATAAACGTTAAAACATGATTTAACATGTTTTCAAATGCAGATCACGGCTGCGGTGGTGATTTGGGTGATTTTTATCTCCTGAGGTAACTGACGGCTTTTTCTTTTGAACATCGTTTTAATTGGACAAACTAAGAAACTAAACCACAGCAGGTGGCTCTTGTATGTAAAAAAAAAAAAAAAAAAAAAAAATCATGTCACATTTGTTTCAGCTTAATACATAAAAATGAAGTCACCTAATTAGTTGAATTTACTTGACTGACTGATGTACAATGCACTTCAATACACGTTAATGCACTTTAATAGAGTAAATAGTATGAAAATTGATTTATTAACATGGACCCACTGGACATAAAAATTGTAAGTAAATACAACATCTCAGTTTTTTTGAGTGTACTTTATGTGTCTTGTCTTGTAAATAGCACACACACACACACACACACACACACACACACACACACAAGGAAAGCTTCTCTGCAGGGGAAGTGGATCTGCTCGGGCCAGTGAACTAAATCTGTCCTGGGTAAAAATAAAGATTCATGCACAAATTCAAACGTCGCATGAACCATTCCCCCGAAAAACATCTTCCTATAAACCAAAGGGTGGGAGATCACAGGACAGGCGTTCCCACCGTCGCTGCTCGTGTCTGCAGCTTCATCACACGGGATCAAAAACCTCCACCAAACTGAGACTGAGATCTACCGCCGTGCACGTTTTGACTCAGGACGCCGCAGTGCATGCTGGGTTGTGTCGTATCGACGACTGAGCCGCTCGGACACTAGAAAAGACGTTTGAGCCGCTTTGAGGAGGGAGGATGACAGGGACGCTGAATCAGCACTAAAATAACTAAAATAACTAAATTAATAAAACAACAGAAAGTCAAATCATCAGACTGGGGTTCAGGCCTACAACCGTCCCAGTCCGACAGTCCCAGTATGAACCAGTGTGAACCAGTTCCAACTACTGATCAACCACTTTCTGACTTTCTGATGCTTGTGTGTGTGTGTGTGTGTGTGTGTGTGTGTGGCAGCAGAGTGACTGACCAAATGAACGAGAGGCTGTGTGACAGGGTGAGCGAGCGAGCGAGCAAGAGAGCGACTAACAGAGAGAGAGAGAGAGAGAGGCAGTGGAATCAGAGCATCAGAGCGGCTCTCGTTTCACCGCGAGGAGACGGAGCGAGCGAGCGGGCGAGCGAGAGACAGAGAGAGACACGGAGACAGAGAGAGAGAGAGAGAGAGAGAGAGAGAGCGCTAAAACAGGGACGGGCGCTGCTCTGAGCTTCAATATGAAAACCTGCCAAAGAGGCTCAGCATCAAAAAAAAAAAAAAAAGCAAATTCAGATTCAAGACATTTCTAATTTGCTTTTTTTTTTAAGTTAAGATATTTTAATACTTTTAGGGACTCTTCAAAAACACTCTGCTTACTCTGACTCGCACCCTGAGCCAAATTTTTTTTCCTAGGGTGGCAGTGTAACACACTCCATCGCCATCCTAGAAAAGGAAAGCCACCTTATCCGAGGAAGAGGGGCCAACTTCGAATGTCATGTTTACAAACCACAACTGATAAATCCTTTAACTGACAAGCTAATTCACCTTTGTCACCATGGTAACCCTTAGTTGCCGTGGTTGCCAGGATCAACTGCGTGCTCAAAGAAATGGCTTCAGATTCTGGAACCTTACAGGTGAGGAACGACATCGACAACTTTGATCACGGGACATTCAAGACAAAACAATTCCTCCGCCCCGGTGTGCGGTGCGGTGGTTTTATCAGGCGTTTGGTGTTTCGGTGCGGCGGTACTGACCGTCAGCGAGCCGGGGTCGGCCAGAGCCTGAGCCTGCCTGCTCAGCTCGGCGGCGGCGGCCCGGCAGCGGCGGCAGAACCCGGCCAGCTCGTCGTCCGTCGTCCCGCAGAGGCTCGGCTCGCCGGGCGACGCCCACAGCGAGCCGCCGGAGCCCTCCGGGTTGGGCCGGGCGCCGCAGCTCGCCTCCTCGTCGGCAGAGTGAAGCCTCTTCCTGCCCAGAGGGAGCGGCGTCTCGCCCTCCACCACCTGCAGGGCCGAGAGTGGGACAGCCTCGGAAAGTAACTCGGTGTCAAATCAGAACGAACGACAAAGTGTTAGGGCCATGACGGGGAAATATTACGGAGCGGAGGAGAGTAATACTCAGAATTTCTGAGAATGAAGTCACACATTTATGAGAAAAAACTCACAAATTTATAAGAAAAAAACAGCAAATTCTGAGGTCAAAACTCACAAATTTAGGAGAAAAAAAAACTCAAATTTATTGGCGTTTTTGGAGTTTTTCTCCTCCTGTAGAATCTGCTGAGGGGATCAGCTGCAGGCCTGAGACACGGCCAGCAGGGGGCAGCACAGGTGGAGCTGCCGACAGAAAATAAAAGAAAAAACATTTTCCAAGTTTTTTCCAATAAATTTATATTCAAATTCACAGAAATGTTTCTCTGAATATTACCCCACCACCACCACCACCACCCCTGGCTCCATTTTTTGCCCTCCGATGGCCCTAACATTCTGTCGTACAGGCTTGTCTTCCTCGATTAAAGGGTGAGAAAAGGCATTGAAATGCATTGAAACACATTGAAAAACATTTCTCCTGAAACTCGCTCTGCATTTGCTTTGAACTTCTCCTAAAACATCACAACATGTTCCAAGATGAGACTTTTACTTTGAAAGTTTTGAGTGGAACTTTATCTTTATCGTATTCATTGATGTGACCTGACACACAACTATTGATTACTGTCACCATTAATCTGCTGGATGTGTTTTATGTGGAGAGTGAAAAGTAAACCCAACGTGTGAGGTGATTCTTCACCAGCAGCCAAAAAAAACCAACAATTTGATGAAGATATGAGCTGAGAAAGGGACGACATCGGGCAGCGCTCGCTGTTTTTACTAAAATGACTAAAGTCGCTCATTGACGTTCAATGAGCGGCTAATTGATTTTCCTTCTGCCGTCAACTAATCGATTAACTGACCGATCAAGTTCAGTAATTAAATGAGAAAGCGGGTCGGTACTCACGGTGTATCTCCTGTAGTCCGGGCTGCGTCCCCGCGCCGTGTTCCAGTACTGAGAGTACATCTTCACCAGCGGAGAACCAAGAACCAAGAACCAAGAACCAAGAACCAAGAGCCAAGAACCAAGAACCAAGAACCAAGAACCAAGAACCACAGCCAAGAAGCAGCTCAGTCTATCACCTATCAGCTGATCTGCCTCTGCAACTGTGGCCGACTCACAGAGAGCAGCTCTGCTGCTCAGCCCACTGGGACACTGTGTGTGTGTGTGTGTGTGTGTGTGTGTGTGTGTGTGTGTGTGTGTGTGTGTGTGCGTGTGTGTGTGTGTGTGTGTGTGTGTGTGTGTCAGGCGATGGGAGGAGACTTGCTGTCACTCGGTGTTGAGCTGCTGGACTGAGGAGCTGCAGCTTCAGAGATGCTTCCATGTCTGCCTGCAGCGATCCTGTTTACCTGAGACCCTGCAGGACAGGAAGGCTCCCAAACTCAGTGGGGCTCAAAGTGGGGTACGGGGATCCTCTGGGGGCCCCTGTGGGGTCTTCCAGGGGCCCCTGAGGGGTGTCCCAGGAACCCCCTGAGGAGTCTTCCAGGGGGCCCTCAGCAAAATGAGGGACAGTTTGTGAAGCAAAACTGGTTGTGAAAGGCCCCCGTCACAGCAACGTTTGTGCATGCGTGAACGTTAGCTTGTTAGCTAACGTTAGCTGTTAGACTTGGTAATGTGACGTTAAGGTTATTAATAAACAGTTTAAAAACAAACTGGTTTTACTTGGACATGGATTTGAACTCGGGTCGCTCACGGCAAAGTCCGAATGTTTGACCTGCCCCCCCTCACGCGCACACACCTGCCTCCTCATGTGGACTCTGTTGCCCCCTGTAGGCCACATCACGTTACTGCTGCTTCATAAGACCCTGCAGTTTTCAGAAAAGTGACGGTGACATGGTTCCCTGTGGTGGAGCAGCCACACACACAGACACTGTCTTCATACTGGGCTGCCACATCATGATGTTTAGATTAAAACGTGTGGTTACAGTTGGTTGACCTTTGGCTTTCACACAGGAAACAAACATGTGACAGCTCCGTCCACCGCCCCGACCGGACTGTCGCTCTCCGTCCTACGACCTTTATCCTCCTTTATCGTGGCGTCCGGCCAAGGAAGAGGTTGTGGAAGGTGGACGTCCTCCCACTCGTCATGAAGGACCAAACAGGGAAGAGGGTCCACACCTTTAACTCCCGACTCTTCCTGTCTTTCAGAGGCTGTAGAGGCTCAGGTTCACTAAAGTGAAGATCCTGGAATCACATGAAACTGGACGACCTAAAGAATCGATTGATGTCATTGATCTATGTCACGCCAGGCTGTCAGTAAAGCAGCTGAACATCACTCAGCTGAATGTTGTCAAGGGGAAAACCTGTCATGTCTGTTTCCAGCAGGTCCCTTGACCTCTGACCTCCAGCTGTGTGAATGAAAATGGGTTCTCTCCCCTTTGCAGACACGCCCACCTTCTGCTAATCCCATGCAGTTTGGGCCCCAAAGCCTGCAGTCCACATGTGTTCTTGTGGCCTGTTGTAAAATGGTGTGTGTGTGCAGACTGGGGCCTAAACAGTCTTGGAGCTGCATCAGTTGCTTTGACTGGAAAGCTGAGACTCTTGTGGATTCAATGAGCCACATTTGATTCCTGTGTGATGATGTTGGCCCCCATAGCAGCCATTTCACTGCAGGCACAGACTTTTGTCAAACTGGACATCGCTGGAGAAAATGACCTCTAGTGACCTCTAGGAGAATCACAGCCTCATCAGACTTTACAGACACAAACTAGAGAGCGAGGCCGTTCAGAGGAGCTCTGCTTCTCCAGCTGGACTGACAGTGAGGGACACTTTCTGACACGTTTCCACAACACAACCTCAACATCCAGTCACAGGAAAACACAGCTCTTATGTGGTGTTCCTCAGGGTCTTGGTGTCCTGATGTGGGATTTTGGCGGGTTTTTGACCATTTTTATTAATTCTCTAGTGGTCAAAAATGGTTAAATTTTAAACCAAATCTGTGTGACAAATGGTTTCAACATGAAAATTTCTGCAACAACTTCTGATACATAACTGAACATGGGGATGGAAAAGAAATGAACCTCTTCTCCTCTCTCTTCTTTGAGGAACCATTACTGGAAAAAGTGTTGTTTTTTTGTTTGTTTGTTTGTTTGTTTTTTGGACCATTCAAAGAAATGGTTCATTAAAGAACCATAGGCTGAAAGGTTCTTTGTGGAACCAGACAAGCTTTTAACGTGACTTTGCATCTTTGGTTCTTGTCGTCAGCCTTGTTTCTGTGTGTTTGCTGGAAAATGCCATCGAGTCAAATCTGTCATTAGCTGCCACACTGATTCTGATATTTCATCTTCTTCTATGTCTTTATATTAAAAACTATTTTTGGAAAAATAAGAAAACTGAAACTTGGCCGAGCACAGAAGCAGCAGCGATGAAGCAGATTCAGCTCAGATGTGCTGGTTTGGAGAGTCTGCCCCCTGCTGTTCCACCTGAGGAGTGCAGCCTGTCAGTCACGCTGTGGTCGCTCAGGGTTAAAATATCTTATTCATAGTAAACACTGATAAACTACGGCAGAATATTGGGGCCAAAAATACCCCGAGCCGGGGGAGAGGGTGGTTCATGTTCTGAATGAAAAAAAAAAACAATATTTTCTGGGACTGAGTTGTAAAATTACAAGAAAAAAACTCACAAATTTATGAGAAAAAAACTTTGGAAAAACATTTTTTTTCCCTTTTTGGGCCAAGGAAGTGCATGGCTTCACTTTGCTGAATCTGGTTCCTGGTTTTTTGTTCCTTTCCGAGTTTTTAATTTAATTTTATTTTAATCTCAGAGTTTTTTTTCCCTCAGAAAATAACCCCTCCCCACAGTGGTCCAGATACACCGTCATATCTCTGTGAGTAATGCACTATTATTATTGTTATTATTATTATTATTATTATTATTATTATTATTATCATTCGTAGTAGTAGTAGTAGTATTGCACTATTTTACACACAGATTTTTTTCTTTCTTTCTTTTTTCTTTTTTTTTGCTCTGGAGGGTTGGAGCAGGGACTTTCATCCCTGTTTGAAAGTTTTTTTTTTTTTTTTTATTTATCATCACGGCTCCAGCCCCCCCTGTAGCTCGCCCTCGTATGAATGATGACTTGCTCTGGATCTTTTTTTCCATTTCAGTCAGCTTTATTGACAGGACATTTAAAAACCCAACAGCAGGAAGTGTGCAGCAAAAACATTAATCATTTAGTCACATTCACATTCTCATTAATTCAACCTTTTCACTCATTTGCCTTGTAGCTCTCTCTCTCTCTCTCTCTCTCTCTCTTTCTCTCTCTGGTGTTGCTGTTAGAATTCATTACACAGATTATTAAAAAAGAAACTTAAAGGAAAAATACAAAAAAATATATATTTCCATTAAAAAATTAAAACTGTAAATAAATACAAATTAGTGGGATTATACAAACATTAATTAATGTATTTTAAATTCTCAAAGTGTGTTAAAGTGGTCGTCAGTGCAGCAGCGCCCCCCGGTGGTCAGAACACAGCAGCATTTTCTTCTCTGCTTTGATCTCAGAGTTCAGACTGTTTGTGTTCGCTGCTCACCTCTGAGGTTTCTTCACATCTCTGTCGCTAAAGTTCTGGATATGCACCACATAAACTGTATATTATATGCTGAAAGTCCAAATACTCCCAAAAGTTAAATTTACATGTTCACCCACACTGATTCAGCTGCAAGTAATCAAACACAAAAAGATATTTAAACTCTTTCTTATCCACTTGAATTTGATGCTTTTCAGACTGAAGCAAACAGAAAATTAAACCTTTTCCTGTTGAAAAGGCCGTTTCACTGCACTGAGGAGAAATGCTGCACACCTGAAGGCTCAAAAACACCGAGCCCACCGTCTCCAGCAAGAAACACTGAAATCCCACCAATTAACAAGCAAAAACCAGTAAATAACTTCTGAATTCCTGTCATAATTACTATTTAAACCAAGTAATCAACCTGCAAATCTCATTAATATCCAAATCTCAGCAAATAACATCTAAATTCCTGTAACTTCTGTTAAATCCCAGTAGTTAACAAGTCAACACCACTTATAAAGATGCAAAAACCAGTTTAAAAAAAACACCAAATCATAGAAAAAATCAATAGTTCACATACAAATCCCATAATAATGATTAAATCCAACTAATTAACATGTAAATCTCAGGAATTAACATGTAATTAACACCTTACTCACAATATCTAAATCCCAGCATATTACTGTAAATCCCATAAACGTCAGTAGAAAACAACATCCAGACCTCAGTCATTAACGTGCAAATTAAATGCAGTTAAGATGTAAATGTCAGTCGGTGGCACCTGACAGCAGCAGGTTTGGTTTCAGGCCCGCGGCTGGGGGTCCTCTGGAGGTCCTCTGGAGGTCTGCTGGAGGTCCGCTGGGGGTCTGTTGGGTTCTGGGGGTCTGGCGGTGCACATTTCCTCACGATGGTCAAGTGGTCCTAAACATTTCACAATTTGGGTCAGGACTGTTGAACTGTCTAGAACCACTGGACCACAGAGGAACACACAGGAACCCAGAAGAACCCAGAGGAACCCAGAGGAACCCAGAGGAAGGCAGATCCGCTCTCCAGGTGGTCGTCGGCGTCGGCGTCTCCGCTCCGGTCTGACTCTCTGCTCGTCGCTCACTGTTTTTATGCTGCTGCCGCCTCCTCACCCAGTCAGGAATGAAGACCCAACCAGCTCAACCAGTAACCCCAGCTGTGTGTGTGTGTGTGTGTGTGTGTGTGTGTGTGTGTGTCACCTGCTGTCACATGCGTGCTCCAGCCTGTTTGACTCGTTGCTCCTCTCTGCTCCGTCTCGTCTCGGCCTACAAGAAATTAAAATCTCCACGTCCTGAAGTCGGGGAACAAGTGACTGCAGCGTCGGGGCCGCTACTAAAAAAAAACTAGTGTATTACACAGTACTCATTACTTTTTAAAAAAGTACTGCATTCATGACTGCGTTCCTCCCTGTGGAGAGTCGCCGGTTCCTCGTCACGTTCCTGATGTGCTCCTGGTCTCCTCGGCCCGAGCTGCAGCGCCACGTTCCTCAGAGCTCCACAAGCCCCTGTCCCGGGCTTCAATAATATGATGCTGTTCTCAGCAGAGCGTTAGGGTTCCTGCACTTTACCAGAACCTTCGGGGGTCAGGGGTCAGAGGTCAGGGGTCAGGGGTCAGGCAGACTGTTTTTCTGTCTTACAAATTTACAAAAAACAAAAAGAAGAAGATGTATTTGAATGGTTTATTACAAGCTTCAGTAAACAACACTGTGCATACAGCCTGACATGGTGCATGAGGCACACGCACACACGCACACACACACACACACACACACACACACACACACACACACACACACACACACACACACACACACACACACACGGCAGAAATGACAATATACAGGCCCAATGCAGCATTCTTCATTTGCATAAAGTTGAGACTGAGGCTACTTTATGCAAATTAGATTATGTGCAGTTATAGGAGTGAGCAGCTGTCAGTCATTAGGAGTGGCCACGCCCCAATAAGTGTCCAAATCTGAGAAGCAGCGTCACACCTGGTGTCAAACACACACACACACACACACACACACACACACACACACACACACACACAGAGTTAATGCTTCACAGGCTGAAGGCTGAGCTCGAGGCTGGTCATGATAAAACTGCCAGGTTTATGTGTCAGGTACTTTTTATGTCCTGCTGATGACCTGATGGCCCTTTAACCTCCTGCTCTGTTCACATTCACGAACATCTTTTCTGTTTGGGCTCAGTTTGACCCCAGCAGTTTAAACCTCCACTAAATTATTATAACTAAAATTGTTACCAAGGTTTATGTGTCAGGTACCCCCCACCCCCACTTATACATCCAGTATTCCTGTTACGCCACTATCGAAAAATATGCAAATCACCATCAAATCTCACTGATTGACCTAAAATTGGAAAGAAATATACATTTTTGGTGTTTTAATGGCTTTATATTATTTCTAAGTACAGATTTTTGTTATTTATAACCGATGTGTTACAAAGTGTGTACAGGACATTGAAAACATATCATCATGTGAATTTCATGTTCACCCGGTAGAACCCATTACATTAGGAAAACACATTAAATATGAAGCCAAAAAATGATGTTAATCATTTATGTAGAGACGTTAAACACTGAATGAGGTCAAACTGACTCCAAACATAATAGGAGGATTAAATAAAGACAAGAAACACTGATGGGTACAAACTGAAAACATTGTCATGTTCATTTCATGTTTACCCGCTCTGCCCCAATGAATTAGGAAAAGTCATGAAATATGAAGCAAAAAACAAAAACAGAAAGACGTTCATCCTGTGTTCAGAGACTTGAGACAGGGACTGGGGTCACAGTGACAGCAGACACAGCAGCAGGGTTGGGAACGCCGTCATCGGCCCCGGGGCCCGAGAGGCTGTCAGGCGGCTCCGGCAGGACGGGGCGGCTCCTCCTCATTCCTCACGGGACACTCACTCCTGTGGTTCCCATGGCAACGGCGAGGCTGAGGAAGTCATGGCCACGTCACTCACTGAGCGCAGGACAGGAAAACACAGTGTGGCGGGTCCCGAGGGGCCTCCAGGGGCCTCCAGCGGCTCCTCAGCAACACAAGCAGCAGGTGACGTGCTTGTGAAGACGCTTGTGATGAAGCAAAAAGTTATTTTAATAAAGTTTATTACAAGCATGAAGACGAAGTGTGTGGGAACTCTCCCTCCACTTTCAAAAGCATAAAACAGAAACAGCTGAGCTGACGAGCAGACACCGGGGATTCTCATTGGTCAGTAACAGTTTGTTTATTTTCAGAAAAATCAGATGACAGGACGTTATCACCAAATACACAAAAGTGACTTAAAATGCCCCTTAAAACCATATATGACAGTACACAACAACAACAACAATAGGCCTAATAATAATAATAGTAATAATAATAATATTAATGATAATAATGATGATGATAATCTCACTTTTCAAAGTAAAGTTACAAAGTGTTTCACACCCAAGAGAAACAAAAACACAAAAACAGGAAGGTCCAAACAGTGAGGTGACATTTTTAGGTGAAGTTGTTTCCTCACACACACACACACACACACACACACACACACACACACACAGAGCAGGTGTGAGCCTCATTCCTGTCGTTCCTGCCAGTCGCCGTCAGACCGGTTCACTCCAGCAGGAAACTGAGCGAGGAGCAGCCGAGAGGTGAGCCGGCGGGCGGGTTAAACATCCAATCAGTTTACACCGTTAGAGCAGCAACAGATTATCAGGTATAATTACAGATTATTTCATGTAGAGCCAAAGAACGGGTGAATTACACAAGAATGAAAAATTATAAAAAGAAAACAAACGAGCAGAAAAAATAAAGATGACAAACACAGCAGGACAGGCTGAGGAAGAGGAGGAGTGATGAAGAGTACAAGGAGGAGGGGGACAGGGGGAGGAAGAGGAGGAGGAAGGGGAGAGGAGGAGGGGGAGGATGAAGGAGTTGCAGGGGGGCAAAGACGATGTGAGTGATGAAGAGGACAAAGGAGAGGAAGAGGAGAGTGATGAACAAGATGAGGGGGGATGAAGATGGAGTGATGATGAGGAGGAGAAAGAGGAAGAGGAGGAGGACACTGAACTTATGCTGCAGACTTTTCTCAATGAAATCACACACACACACACACACACTCCCGTCCTCTCTCTCTGCAGGTCAGAAGGGTCGGGCGAGCTGGCGGCTGGCAGCAGGAATGCTGCGTCCTGATTGGTCCGTTCACTTGAAAGCAGTTACTTTGTTTTTAATTGTTTGTTTTTTTTGGTCACCTGTATGAAGAAATTAAAATTTGAATAAACTTGTCCAGATGAATGTAGGCTGCCACCTGCTGGTGAGAAGTCAGTACTACAAGCCTTTAAAATAAAGGATAATTTTACATAGATGGCGCCCTCTGCTGACAGAACAATGGAATTGCAACACAAACACAGTCACAACTCAGCAGATTATTTAACTTACACATGCTTTGAAATGCTTTTGACCTCTGACCTCTGACCTGGTCACCTTCAGCTGTGGCAGATGTGAGATCAGGGCTTTGGAATTAAAAAGTCTTATCAACAACAACAGTACGCACCACTTTCAACATTTTACATCACACTGTTGTGAAAGTGGGTAAAAAGTCACCACACAATAAATAAGCTTGAAGCGGCGATTTAAAGGAGAAGCAGGTTCACCTCAAAGCCGGGTCACCTTTAGCTGGGAGGCAATCATAATTCCAGTCATGTGCACAGTGTCGGGAAATAGTTGAATGTAGGACTTTATCAAACCAGATGACGTTTCAATCTGCTCAGTCCGTACATGCAGGGTGAAACTTTACGACCACAAACTAGAGGAGAATGCAAAGTAATTCATACAAATACATCTTGACATTGAATCGGGAGATAAACATATCAGCCCTGTTCCCTACAGCTGTTGATGATACGCCTCAAGAACCAGCTCATAGACTTTCAGGACAGCAGCTTTTACTTCATGCATTATCCAAACTACCTGCTCATCACACACTGCAGCATGACTGTCTGATCAGCATCAGGCCAGCCCCAAGTGCCAGCCAGTAAAAAACCCTGCAGGATCCCTCTGCTTGAACCTCGGACCGAGCTGTGAATTCCCCACCGGATCAAAACCTTGACCAGCATCACGTCCCAATTTACCCCCCATGCCTAATCCTAATCTAATTTTTCAAGAAAACACATACCCCAGCCTGCTCAGTCTCAAACTTCATTTTTTTTTCGGGAGCCAATTCTTCCACAACACAAACAACTGAAAGAGTGAAAGTGCCAGCGGAGGTGTGGAGCGCCTCCTTTCAGTCTCTCCCTCTTATATTCTCAGTAAACCCCAACCCGAGCACACCCGCTGGGCAGCGAGAGGCCGCACTGCAGTGCACAATAAAAAAAACAAAAAACAGTGGACATCATAAAATCATACAAATACTTCTGGATGTATTTGGATCACCAACATAATGTTGCTTTTTTCGCCTTGTTGTAAAGCACTTTGAGCTATTCCCTCTGTATGACAGCTGCTACATAAATAAAGTTTATTATCATTATTATTATTAGCAGTAGTAGTAGTAATAGTAGTAGTAGTATTAGGGTTAAATTTGATGTAAACTCTGAGGCTGCTGTGAAAAGTGGGCAACAGAGAATTCACCTCTTACAGAAGTGTTAGGAGTCGCATCTGTGTGTGTGTTTTTTCTGTTTTCCTGTTTCCCCTCCCCCTGTGTTGTGTGTGTCTGTTTCTTCCCCTAGGCTGGGCGTGGCAGGCTCATTGGTCTCATCCACTCACCTGTTCCCGCTCACGCACCTGGTTTCCATTCAGTCATTACCTCACCAATCAACTGCCTTTATAACCCCGGCTCAGACTTCCACTCATCGCCAGTTCGTCCTATACCCCTGCGTGGTAACGTCCCGGCTCCATATTTTGACCTTGCTCTGCATATTTGAAAACCTGTTTCCTGACCTTCGGATTGTCTTTTTGCTCTGCTCCCAGACCCTGTCCTGCCTGCCCTTGTCTCCTGCCTGCCTCCCCGTGTCCAGCCTGCTGCGCCCAGCCATCCCCGGATATCTCCGAGCTTCTCCGTGTCATCTTGGATTGTTTTTTCTGTTCATTAAAAACTGTTACTTTTTTCACCGTATCTGCATTGTGGGTTCACTTCTTTGAGCTTAGGCTTAACAAGAAGCTTAAATCTTTTTCAGTCAGTCCAGAAATCCTCTGTCGTTTTTTTTTTTTTTTTTTTTTACCAATCTCTTATTGAGAGTCTTCTTTGTTTATCTTTTGTCTGCTGTTTCCCAGCCTCTCGGTTAGAGACAGGAACAGTCCGAGCAGCACTGCTAAAGTCTGTTCTGAAATCACACATGTCAAACAGCAGAGACCAGCAGATCCTCCATAAGGCTCAAAGTATTTCAGTTTCTTCTGCTCAAGGTTTTTTAAGTGAATTTTCTCTGTTGCCTTCAAGACATCGATATGTTTTACCTTCCTGTAAAACTAACCATTACTTAGGATCTACTTTAGATTTATCTAATACTTTAGCTCTTTTGCATAATTTACTGTTGTCTGTATGTCACTGTGTTTTTATTATGTATTTTATGTACATGCCGCTCCATACTCAATTCAAACTGCCTCTAGAGGGATAAATAAAGTTGTTTGAGTTTGATTTAAAAATTTTCCAGACAGGAGGCGACTCTCCCTCCTCAAATGTCACACAGAGACACTGAGGAGTCGGGCCCAAACCTGAACCCCGGGTACAGAGGCTCAGTGAAGGTGCTGTTGAAGGTGTGGAGGTGGATCAGTGTGTCAGAGGAGACGCTGTAGAAGGACAGAGAGCCAGCAGGCCAGTCCAGATACACTGCCACTCTGTTAGAGGGGGGGGGCGCAGCGATGGCTGTTCTGATGTTGTTGTGCCAGGCAGTGAAACTTCCATCAGAGCAGTCCAGACTCCAGGAGTTTTCATTATATCCAAGAACACAGTCAGCACTCTTTCCTCTCCTTCTGATTCCTCTGTAAGTCACTGATATATAAGCCCATCCTTCCCACTCCACCTCCCAGTAGCAGCGACCAGTCAGACCATCACTACACAGGATCTGATACCAGGAGTTAAACCTCTCTGGGTGATCAGGATATGGCTGCTCCTCTTTAATCCATGTCGCCTTCCTGTTGTCCTCAGACGGGACGAGGTTTCTGTGAGTTGTGTTTATGTCCAGTCTGAGATCACAGGAATCTGATGGAGAGAACAAGACACAACACAACAGCACATTTGTATCAAACCTGGAGCCACAAGTGTAAAACTGACTAAACGGATTAAAAACAGACTTAAACTGTGTGTTTGCACAAAGCCAGAAACATTAACCTTTACTCAAAAAATGTGTCTGGTTTGATTGAGCATATTTCTCTTTTAGGGAGCTTGTGTAACATCTGGCCAGAGATTGCAGATAACAACAAACACAGAGGGGACTGCTCCATTTAGTTCTTTTAGATTTAAGTGCTGCTTTAGACACAGTCAGTCATAATATCCTCTTTCATCACTTGGAAACTTGGGTAGGCATCAAGGGCTCAGCTCTTAGCTTATTACACACACACCTCTCCAACAGAACCTTGTCACTCTGGTTAACTCTTCTACCTCGACAGCTCAGGTGAGTTGTGGTGTCCCTCAAGGCTCCGTTCTTGGCCCCCTTCTGCTCTCTATCTACATGATGCCTCTTGGCCAGATTATTCTGAATCATGATGTGTTTTACTGTTTTTAGGCTGATGACACTTAGTTATACATGCCATTAAAACCCACAGATCCTAGCAGCCTAGCAAATCTTAAAACTTATTTCTGTGATTATAAACATTGGATGTCCCAAAATTTCCTTCAATTTAACGACAATAAGTCTGAGGTCATTCTGTTCAGTCCCTCAAATTCCATCAGCTCTCTGCCTGGCTGATTAATCGCATTTTATTTTCAATTACGTTTTAGTTGTCCATTGATCATGAAAAAAAGCTTATCAAGAAAAACAATTATCACGCTGCATTCCATTTGGCAATGATGCTCTGGTTTTGTCTTGTGTTGTAAATCCAGTGCGTTGCCTTCCTTTGCAGCACTGTGCTTTCACCCCTCCCTAAAAGCTCAAATTCACTCTCAGCCAGGCATCTATCTATCTGTAACATGTTTATCTTTAAAGTTTATGGAAACTCACTCTAAAAAAAGACCTTTCTTATTCATTTAAATGAATGCATGATGCTGCTGAGGTCAATGAGTGATCGTGTTAAATAATCAGGATCTAAGTGTTGACCATAATAATTAGGATTTCCACTTTTGCCATAATCGAGCAGCGCTACGAAACTCTGTTTTGACAATCAAGACAAAAATGTTCTTTCACCTCGATAATTTCTAAAATTAGGTCATTTGTATCAATAGCTGATATTTACTCAGGTATCAGTCATGATTCCCTTCACTGTTTCCAGTTGGTACAAAATGCTGCTGTTTGACGTACTACTGGGACAAAGAGGCATGTTCATACTACCCGTGTGTTTCCCTCTCTACAATGGCTCCATGTTAGATTTTGAATGGATTTTAAAATGTTATTTCTCACTTTAAAGGCCTTAAATGGCTTGCTCATAAACACGTCTGATTTACTGGCCTAATGTGTGCCCTCTTGACCATGAAGATCCATGGATGGAGCCTTGCTGATTACTCTCAGGTCAGTGATCGTGCTTTTGCTATCAGAGCGCCCACACTGTGGAACTCTGCATACTGAGCTCAGACACACTAAGGCACTAACTTCTTTTAAATCTCTGCTTAAAACGTTTCTCTTTGTCAAAGCTTTTGGAAATGTTTGGTATGTGATTATAGAGTGTTCATTCATATTTATTTGATTATATTAATTTTATTATCTTTAATTTCTCTGTGCTCATGTCCTTTGGCCTTATTCCCATTTTTCCTGCCTTGCCTGGTTTCATATCTAAAGCACTCCGTAACTTACACTTCTTCAGTCCTGATTTCAACCACTGCTCTCCGCCATGGTCCACCCTAGAAGAAGAAACAGAGTCAGAGCAGCAGATTCTCTTTGAGGATGGAAACATGGACAGTAAATAACCTTCCCTATGAAGGATTTAGCAGACCACGTCACTCATATCCACCATTCAACATGAAACAATATTCCTCAGGCCTCTAGAAGACATTGTGTGTGTCTCTCCATACCTGAGAGCCTCCAGTCTCCAGGTTGGATCCTCCAGTCCAGCAGAGAGCAGCTTCACTCCTGAGTCTCCTGGATGATTGTAGCTCAGGTCCAGCTCTCTCAGATGGGAGGGGTTGGAGCTCAGAGCTGAGGCCAGAGAAGCACAGCCTTCCTGTGTGAGCAGACAGCCTGACAGCCTGCACACCATCACAAACACAATCAGTCCACCACATCATCTGCTTTGTGTTTTAACAAAAACCTACACGGGTTAGTCTGATCAGTGAAATGAAGCTGCATGTAAAGCGAGATTCAAATGTATAATATATATTTGTTGTTCAAAGGTGCAAACTAGAACAGCCCAACTACCTCTGACTGAACTGTACAGCCACTCAGTGGTGGGGAAAGCCACCCTCATCACTGAGGACACCTCCCACCCCCTGCACCACTCCTTCATGCTGCTGCCATTAGGCAGACGATACAGAACCCCACTGGCCCTGAAAAACATCTACAAGAAATCATTCATTCCCTCTGCAATAACTGTTCTAAATAGCACAAAATAGGCTGCCTTGTTCTTATCTGTTGTGTGTGAATGTGTTTGTAAGTGTGTTTTTAATTTGTGATGAAGCCGTGTCGAAGACAAATTTCTGTTTTTACTGAAGAACAGACAATAAAATTTGTAAAGTTCAAGTTCAAAGTTCAAATAACCGTAACACAGCAGTGGGGGTTCACGAATTTTGTTGATCAATAGCAGTCAATTCACTGTTACCACAATGGCTGCTGAGATTTATGCTCTGAAAATGTCCAAACCGGTTTGGCCCTTTGTTTTGTTTGGGCGAAAATCCATTCAGATGTCTTGGGAAGGATTTTCCTACTGGCGGTGCTAGAGAAAAGGTCATAGGGTCACCTGAACTGGGCATTTCATGTTCTTGGCAACACAAATGTTGTCATCAAGTTTCATGGTGATCCACCACAAAGCTTTGGAGATTTGCTGCTCTGGACCTAACTGCTGAGCGACTGACACGGTGACGTACAGGCCTCTGTTTCACAGCAGGGCAAGAAGGGATGAAGACAAAAACACTGAACAGATGATCCTGTTATGGATCTTACATGGTTACACTTTGCAGATTCAGGATCACTGAGCAGAAAGTGCTTTAGGAGAATGGACCTGCTCTCTGTTACTTGCACATTACATACAAACATTAGGCATTGTGACTGTGTGAGAGAGCCATAGACATCGGAACCCCCTCCCATCCACCCCCTATCTCCCTCTCCCCCGCATGCCGCGCCGACAAAACTATGGCGCCCCTGTGGCAATGCGTCCCTGTGTGGTTGCCTCATCATCTTCATGTGCGCACATTCCCTTGCAGGACCCAAGGAGAGTAAAACGATGGAGAGGTCATTGAATCACTGACTCTCGCTTTGGCGCCAGTTATATTGGAATCAATAGAGAGCGTATGAAGAAACTCATTACAATTCAACACATCTCAGTCGTTTGATACCAGATGAATAAATGCCTCCAGAAAATAAAACAACACACTTTAGTGAGTTACAAATAACTCCAAACTGGAGGCATGTCTTCATCCAATGTCAAACGATAGAGATATGTTGAGTTTTAGTGATTTTTCTCCATGCGTCCTTCACCTTAACCCAGCGGTGCCCAACCCCCAGTCCGCGGCCCGGTACCGCCCCCCGGTTGCACACGAGTGGAACGCGGACTGAAGCTTTGCTTCTCGCTCAGCTCCTTTTTCACCACAATGGTCTGGTGCAGCAATCACATGACTGCTGCCACTGCCCTGATCCACCTGTCAATGTCTTGCTCCACTTTACTCTCACTGTGAATAAGACCTGAGATACTTGAACTCCTCCACATGAGGCAGTAACACCCTCCACACCCCGACTGCACCTTGAAATCTTGTTCATGAAGTTCACAAACAGAATTGGAGACAAGGAACAGACTTTGTGGACTAGCAATGAGCTTGACTCAGTGCCAAGAATGTGAACAGCTCTCACTGCGGCTATACAAGGACTATGGAGCTTTGGGAGTATGGGGCCCTGCCTGCCCCCCGAGTCACCTGACGTTTTGCCAGAACCTCTGCAAGGCCAACCAAAAGTCCTTCTCCATGCCCTCCCCAAACTCATCCTATACCCCAGTTTGTGTTTCCATGACTGCCATCACTGCAGCCTTTTTTGACCTGCGGTACCTCTCAGCCAATTCCGGAGTCCCCCATGCTAGCCAAGCCTGGAAGGCCTCCTTTTTCAGCCTGACAGCCTCCCTTACTGGTGGCATCTACCACTGGGTCCTTGGGTTGCTGCCACGACAGGCACCAACAACTGTCTGTCCACAGCTCAAAGCTGCCACTTCAACAATGAAGGCTTTGAACAAGGTCCATCCCAGCTCCATGACCCCAACCTCCCTCCCGCACAACACACCTGGATTTGCCAGGTCTGTCTGGCAGCCTCCCCCGCCATCTGATCCAACTCACCACCAGGTGGTGAGTTGGTGGCTCTGCCCCTCTCTTCACCCAAGTGTCCACAACATGCAGCCATAGGTCTGATGAAACAACTACAAAGTTGATAATCGACCATTGGCGTAAGGAGCTCTGGCACCAGGTACACTTATGAGCTTCCTTATGTTCAAACTTGGTGTTCATTATGTACAGTCCATGAATTCCACAGAGGTCCAACAACAAAGCACTTTTCGAGTTCAGATCAAGCAGGCTGTTCCTCCCAATCAACCTCCTCCAAGTTTCCCCTCTGCGAACATGAGCATTGAAGTCACCCAGTAATACCACAGTCCCAGATGGTACCTTCTCTAGAACACCTCCCATTGCCTTGAGGAAGGCTGGGTACTCTGAACAGCTGTTTAGCACATCCACCGTCCCAGTACCGTCATCACCCAAACTCCAACACAGTGGCGCTAAGTCGGAGGCTAACAACTAACCCCACATCTGCCTGCCATCAACTCTGGTTGAGCTCCCATCCAGGACTGTGATTCAAGAGCACAGATGTGAGCCCAAATATATCTAGTCAGTATCGCTCCACCTCCTGCACAAGCGCCAACTCCTCCCCCCCAGAGGGTTAGACATTCCATGTACCAAAAGACAGTTTCCATATCATGGGTCCATTCTGCCAGGGCCTCCACCCCAACCTGCCACCCATGTGGCACTGCACCCAGCCCCGCCTACAACTCTTGTAGGTGGCGGGCCCACAGAAAATACCTTAAAATATCAATTAATAACTTTCTCACTAAAGATGGAAAATATTATCAAATTGTTCATTTAAATCAGTTTTGATTCATTGGCAAATTAGAAAGAAAAATAAAACTGCATCTATAGTAACTGCAAAAACAATTCATGTAGACCTGGCCTGGAACTGAGACTGGCCTTTATTTGTGAAAATGTGGAGATATGTCTGGCCAGTAAAGGGGACATGGCTTATAAATTAAGTTTTAAGTTGGTTTAAAGTTTTAAAATTCATTGAAACAATGCCCCCGGTTACCTGAGAGTCTCCAGTCTGCAGTGTGGACTCTCCAGTCCAGCAGAGAGCAGCTTCACTCCTGAATCCTGCAGCTGGTTGTCACTCAGATCCAGCTCTCTCAAACTAGAGGACTGGGAGCTGAGAACTGAGGCCAGAGCTGCACAGCTTCTCTCTGACAGATTACAGCCACTCAGCCTGAAGAGGAAGTAAGGATGCAAACAAAAATCTTACACTTAGTTTTTCTCTTGTGGAGATAATATGTTATGTGGAAAATATGTCCAGTTATCTATGAACCTACACAGATTTCCTGGAGGCTTTGACCAGTGGCAGCAGCCCAAGAAAAGCCTCCTCTGAAGCAGAGTATTTCTTCAGGTCAAACACCTCCAGATCTTCTTCTGATGACAGTAAGATAAAGACCAGAGCTGACCAATGTGCAGGGGACAGTTTGTCTGTGGAGAGACGTCCTGATCTCAGGTACTGTTGGACCTCCTCCACTAGAGAATGGTCATTCAGCTCATTCAGACAGTGGAACAGGTTGATGCTTCTCTCTGGAGAGGGACTGTCCCTGATCTTCTCCTTGATGAACTGGACTGTTTCCTGATTGGTCTGTGAGCTACTTCCTGTCTGAGTCAGCAGGCCTCGTAGGAGAGTCTGATTGGTCTGCAGTGAAAGACCCAGGAGGAAGCGCAGGAACAAGTCCAGGTGTCCATTTGGACTCTGTAAGGCCTTGTCCACAGCACTCTGGAGGAGGTGTTTTAGTTGGGAGGTTGATTGTCCTTCTGACAGCAGATTGACTCCAGAGTTGATGAATGTCACAAAGACATGAACAGCAGCCAGAAACTCCTGAACGCTCAGATGGGCGAAGCAGAAAACCTTGTCCTGGTACAGCCCACGCTCCTCTTTAAAGATCTGTGTGAACACTCCTGAGTACACTGAGGCTGCTCTGATATCAATGCCACACTCTGCCAGGTCTGCTTCATAGAAGATCAGGTTGCCTTTCTCCAGCTCCTCAAAAGCCAGTTCTCCCAGAGACAGGATCATCTCCCTGGTCTCTGGAGTCCAGTGTGGATCTGTCTCAGCTCTCCCATGATACTTGACATTCTGCACTTTGGACTGGACCACCAGGAAGTGGATGTACATCTCAGTCAGGGTCTTGGGCAGGTGTCCTCCCTCACTGGTTTTCAACACATCCTCCAGAACTGTAGCAGTGATCCAGCAGAAGACTGGGATGTGGCACATGATGTGGAGGCTTCGTGACGCCTTGATGTGGGAGATGATTCTGCTTGCCTGCTCCTCATCTCTGAATCTCTTCCTGAAGTATTCCTCCTTCTGTGGGTCAGTGAAGCCTCTCACCTCCGTCACCATGCCAATGAACTCAGGAGGGATCTGATTGGCCGCTGCAGGTCGTGTGGTTATCCACAGGCGAGCAGAGGGAAGCAGTTTCCCCTTGATGAGGTTTGTCAGCAGAACGTCCACTGAGGTGGACTCTGTAACATCAGTCAGGATCTGGTTGTTCTTGAAGTCCAGAGGAAATCGACACTCATCCAGACCGTCAAAGATCAACACATCCTGGAACTGCTCAAACCTGCTGATTCCTGCTTCTTTGGTCTCAGTGAAGAAGTGATGAAGAAGTTCCACCAAGCTCAACTTTTTCCCTTTCAGCAGATTCAGCTCTCTGAAAGTCAATGGAAATGTGAAGTGGACATGCTGGTTGGCTTTGTGTTCAGCCCAGTCCAGAGTGAACTTCTGTGTTAAGACTGTTTTCCCAATGCCAGCCACTCCCTTTGTCATCACTGTTCTGATTGGTCGATCTCTTCCAGGTAAAGGTTTAAAGATGTCTTCACATTTGATTGGTGTTTCTGGTCTGGTTGGTTTCCTGGATGCCATTTCAATCTGTCTGACCTCATGTTCCTCATTGAGCTCTCCACTCTCTCCCTCTGTGATGTACAGCTCTGTGTAGATCTGATTCAGAGGTGTTGGGTTTCCTGCTTGAAGAATTCCCTCAAACAAACACTGAAACTTCTTCTTCAGGTTAGATCTGAGTTCATGTTGGCACCCTGCGAGAGTTTCTGAATGAACACAAAAATGAAAAAACATAAACAAATGGATATTGTATTAAATGTAATGTGAGTATTTCCTGGTAAATGTATCTATTGACGCTTTTTAAATCTAAGAGTGTCTGACAACATTATGGAAGACAAGAAATGGTATGGAGTTAGGAAAAGGTTAAGTGTAGGCACAAAAACAGTCTTGTTTCACATGGAAATCAAATTCTGGTGTTGTGCATTTAAGGTCCTGTGTCTTGTGTGCCCACCATCCACCCCGACTGCCTCCCTACATGGATGTTTCAGCTCTTTATACTCTGTCATTTTCCTCCTCTGCGCCCCTGCACCTCATAGAGATGCCAAAAGTTACATTGTGCGTCTGTATCAGATGTTGAAGGGGCATGACAAAGCTTCGGTATGAATGAGACTGGGAGGGGGAAGAGGAGGAGGAAAAGCTGCCCCCTGCTGGCCGGAAGAGAAATACTCAGGTGTAAAAAATCTAATCTAATTAAAGGTTTATGGTGTTCAGTTGAGCTCAACTCTGCTGGTTTAAGTGAAAAACTGAATGTAAAAACTCTCAGAGTTTAGAAGATCTGAGCATCAAGCGCACAGCCAAATAGAAGGAAAAAGTGAAGCAAGATTAAAAACAGATTAAGACTAAGATTTTATTCTGGGCACTTCCTGTCCCTCATGGTTGGTTCTCCAAGAAGTGGAAAAGGAAACAAAAGGCAGGGCTTAAACTTCAAAATGTCTGTATTTACAGCAGAGAGTAGAAATGCAAACATTTCCATTTTCCCATCATTCCTCCTTTCCATCCTGTTAAAGGAGTTCAAAGCCTCTTACTGCTCTGCAGACGCTCAGCCAGCTCCTCCTGCTTCATTCTCCTCAGGAAGTGCAGTGTGATCTGCAGAAAAGCCTCTCTGCTGCTCCACCTCTGCTCTTCCTCCTCACCGTCCAACACCTCCTCATCCTCCCTCTGCCTCTCGAAGCATTCTGGGTAATCTGGACTCAGAGACCTCTGGAGGTTTTTCAGCTCCTTCTTTACAAAGGTGACCATGTTCTCCTCCAGCAGCTGCAACAGAAACATAAAAGAATTAGACTTCCACATTAAAATCTGGACACAAAACACCAAATCAAATCCAGGTCAAAGAGGCTGAAAGATGTAAAGAGAGCAGCACAGAGACGATTCTGAGCAGAATGGTTGTTTTTCAGTTGGTATGTTGTTGTACATTTACACACCATAAATATGGAGGCCAGGTCTGTTTGATGCTGCTGGGCAGACTGAGCACTGGGAACCTCTGAGCTCTGCTGGTGGACTCTGTGGAGGACACACACACACACACACACACACACACACACACACACACACATACACTAAATGTTTTGAAAGAGGAAACTCAGTCAACAGAGTCTGAAGGTTGGAACCAATTCTGCATCTCATGACTGTGAATCTGAAAACAGAAAAAAAAACATCTGTTTTATGATCAGTTTGAAATCATTACCCATAATCCACAGAGTGCCGTCCATCTTTGAACTCATCAAATCGCTGTATAGACGCGTCGTCCCTCATGGACACACAGCTGGACTCAGGGGAGTCTGCTCTCTGCTGCTGGATCCTGATAGAAACATCAGGAACACAGTGAAGGGTTTAAAGTGTTAATTCCCTAAATCCTGATGCAGAGTTGCAGTGAACAGATTGAGAAGAGATGCTGCTGTGTTTTATTCTGACATGTAGAACAAACACACACCCACAGCACGGTCAGGTGAAGACAGCGGCTGCAGCTCACACTGGAACTTGAAGAGCCTGCATCACTCAGCAGTGCATGACATGCGATTGGACTGAGATCACAACGCTTCTTTGAGGTGATTGGCTGTTTGATTCGTCCAAAACAAAATTTGAGATTACAGCCCCAGGAGCAGCCAGAACAAGCAGATCTGTTTTCTCAGTGCATTTAATTTGGATCAAACGCTTCTGTGTTTAGTGACGATTTGTCAAAATCATCAAGAACTTTACTTTCCACTGAAACTTACAAAAAGGCCTTTTCATCAGCAAAATCAATTAACTATTTGTTTACAGGCAGACCAGGAACACATGACATATTCCAACATCAACCAGACACAGATTATCCAGGACTTGATCAGACCTATTTGTGAATGTAAGACAAGCAGGGCTGGGCAATATGGACAAAACCAAATATCAAAATATTTTTGGACAAAATATCAAAATATCAAGGAGCTGGAGGTGAGTACTGATGCTTTCACAAAACATTTACACAATCACATTTTTGATAAATAATCATCAGTAATGCCCATATAATAACTAAGTGTGTAAAAGCAAATAACAGCTAGAACAGAAATTCAATTCACTGTAATGCAGCTTTTAAAACCAGGGAAGGGCAAAACATATGCCAAATCCTGATATCCAAAATCCCAGATGATATTAAGTCTCATATCATGATATTGATATAATATCAATATATCGCCCAGACCTAAAGAGAAGTCACTTTGACTTTTCTAAATGTTATACATTTGAATGCTCTGAAATATTCACAAACAAAAAGCAATAAAAGGAAAAACATACATGGTCAGGGACCACATACAATACCTTCACAGACCACCAGGGGGCCATGGACCACTGGTTGAAAACCACTGTTTTACAGAGTAAATCAAAAGCAAGGTTATATATGACAAAGCTGGGGGGTTTTCTTCCGACAAATGACCCGATCAGTGATGTGAAACTGTAATTCAGTCCAAACAGTGAGTTTCTGTCTCTCAGTCACACTAACACACTAAGATAATAAAGTCTTACTTAATCACAGAAGTGAGTTTATCTCTAAACAGTAGAGGTGGCTCCATAGAGATGTTGCTCCTCATGGACACACAGCTGGGCTCAGGGGAGTCTGCTCTCTGCTGCTGGATCCTGATAGAAACATCAGGAACACAGTGAAGCTCATGTGGGTTTATAAAGAACAACATTTTACTCTCTTAGTGATGCTGACATGCTGAGATGATGATGACTTACGTTTTCTCAGAAGCATCTTGAAGTTGTACAGGTTGATCCACAGACCAGTCGCTCTTCATGGACTCACAGCTGGGCTCAGATTCAGGTTCAGGTTTAGGTTCAGGTTCATGTTCTCCAGACAGAGTGGTTCTAGAGGCGGGGAACCTCCTCTTTCTCTTCCCAGCCAGTTCCATAGCAGAGCCAACACCTTGACACAAACGCAGCGGCTGATTCATGATGTCAGACTGGTTCTGCAACTTGCTGAGTGCGTCATGGATCAAGTGTTTACAGATTACAGATTACAGTGTACGTGACACTGAAACAAAACCCCTTTTTAGACTCCAGCATTGACAAATGGTCAATGCTGGAGTCTAAAAAGGTGTCTAAAACTGTTTTCACTGTTTGTTTGTTTTTCAGGGCCACTGTACAAAAAAAAAAAAAAAAAAAAAATCAACAAAAAGAGGCAGCATATCATGGTGCTAGCTACCTCACATGGTGATGCTGTTTCTTCTGCCTCCTGCAAGCTGCTTTTCTGTAACCATACAAGAATTTATACATTAAACATCAGTTGTAGGCTATATTTTGAAGACCATTCCAGTTTTTTAGCTAACTATATATCTGTCCATGCCATCACATTAGTGTTTTTACAAGCTTTTTCGTTATCTTACCCTAACCCTAACCCCTCCCCCAACCAGGCATGCACTATCTACTCATTTGCTGGATGAGGATTTCAACAGAGTGCAAACAAAGGTCAAGCAAACCATTGTCAAAGCAAACTGTATTACAGTCATTTCTGATGGGTGGTCAAACAGCCGGGGACAAGAAATCAACAACAATGTCACCACCCCTTCACCTGTATTCCACAAGAGCACAGACACAAAGGACACCAGACACACAGGCCCCTACAGCGCTGATGAGCTGAAAGCGCTCATCAATGACCTTGGACCAGAGAAGGTTTTCACACTTGTCAATGATAATGCAGCAAACATGACGGTTGCCTGGACATACGTGGAGAGGACCAACCCTCTTATAACAACCATTGGCTGTGCTGCCCATACTCTTAATCTTCTCCTGTAAGACATCATGGCACTGAAGACAATGGACACACTATACAAGAGAGCAAAGCACTCTGAGTAGTATGTGAAGGGAAAACAAGTAGCTTCAGCAACCCACCTCTCAAAGCAAAAGGAAAAAAAAACGAGTGCCGCACTGAAGCATCACATGATGGGGTCGCGTTGTCATCATGTATGACAGTCTACTGGAGGGAAAGGAGTCTCTGCAAGAGATGGTCATATCCCAGACTGCAGGCACTGGAAGTGACGTCAAGAGAATCCTGTTAGATGATGTGTTCTGGGAAAGAGTGACTAGCAGCCTGAGAATCCTCAAACCAATTGCACCAGCAACTGCCAACAAAGAGGGTGATGATGACATCTTATCAGATGTCCAGTGTCTTTTTGCCAACCTCAAAGAAGAAATCCAGACAGTCCTGCCCCCTTCCCAACTAGTTCTGCATGAAGCCAGCACATGCAGCAGTGCACATGCTGGACCCAAAATATGACAGGGGCATACTCTCTGGGGAAGAGATTAATGGTGCTTACGCTGTCATTACAGCCATGTCTGACCACCTGGGCCTTAATAAAGGCAATGTTCTGGGCAGTTTGACGAAGTACTGAACCAAGCAAGGCCTTTGGGAAGGGGATGGAATCTGGCAGTCATGCCAGCACATATCTGCATCCACCTGGTGGAAGGGACTTTGTGGATCTGAGGTCCTTGCACCTGTAGCCTCCATCACCCTCCAAATGCCACCATCATCAGCAGCCTCTGATCTCAACAGGTCACTGTTCAGGAACGCACAAAGGTTTGTAGTAGGCTCACAAATGTGAAAGTGGAAAAACTGGTGGCCATTCAGGTAAACCTAAGCCTCTTTGAGCCTGAAACAGAGCCAACCTCAACACGGCTAGACAGTGACACTGAAGAGGAGGAGTCGGAGTCGGATGTTGAGGAGGTGAACAGGGAGGATGTTGATGAGGCCCAGGAAGAGGCCACTGCCTGAAAGGGTTTGGCAAAAATGCAGAACATGCAGACGAGGCTTTTATTTTACATATTAAATGGGACTTTTTGGAGGGACGGAGCTCCTTTCATTTCCTTTTCATTTAACAGTTTGGGGGGTGGGGCATTTTACTTTTTGATTGGGTGGGAATAATATTTTACTCAACATTCATGTTTTTGTTGTTCAATGAAAGAATTGCTTGTTCAATACGAGAATTGCTTGTTCAATACGAGAATTAAAACTTGATAAAATTCTACACACAAATAAATCTGTTGAAATGTCATGTATTATTTATTATGTATTAAATTGTATTATTTTGCATGGATGTCTGTTTATGACAAAACAAAATGTTTATATTTAGCCTATGTATAGATATAGATATAGACATACACACAGATCAGTCATGACATTATGAGCAGCTGTCCAGTCTGACAGCAGCTCTGCCATAAACTCTACCTTTTATCAAAGTTTATAATGTTCAGTTTGTGTTGACATTGTGCAGAATGTGTCACTTTAATTCTGTGTTTATTACTGAGGTTGTAGTTTGCAGAGGTCTGCTACTGGACTGCATTTAGTCAGGGTCAATTTTCAAAAAAAGTTAACCCCGAAGGCAAATCATGTTAATGTTTGGCATACAACATTTTTGGGGGTTTTGAAGGGTGCTGAGTTCAAATCTTCTGTATGCCAGGCTCAAAAATGTTCCGGAATGGCTCAAAATGGAGAAATCCAAAATGGCCGCCGCCGCCAGGTCGAAATCGAATTAATCACTTATCGTTTGGACTGTACAAGGTAAATACCTGAATTTAAAGTGCTTTTGTAGGTTTTCACATATGGGGAATTCAATGCCATGCTCAGATTTAAGATCAAGACCACAGAAAATGCTTGAAATCAATGTACATGGTTAAAATTGTTGTCTTGGATAATGAATAATTCATGAACAAAAGAGGACCATGAAACAGGTTGATGGTATTCTGAAGAATTTACTTGAAATATGTTTAAGAACAAAGATGATTACAATATTTTAACTATTTATTTACTTATTTAACTGAATTTTAACTATTTATTTACTAATGTATATTTTATACATCCTTGGTGTGGAGAGGTAGGCTAGATATGCACACATACACTACCAGTCAAAATTTGGACACACCTTCTCATTCAGTGTTTTTTCTATATTTTTACTACTTTCTACATTGTAGATATATACTGAAGACATCAAATATATGAAGCAAGATATATGGAATTATGTAGCAAAGAAAAAAATTGTTAAATAACTCTAAATATGTTTTATATTTTAGATTCTTCAAAATAGCCACCCTTTGCTTTGATTACTGCTTTGCACACTCTTGGCATTCTCTCCATGAGCTTCAAGAGGTAGTCACCTGAAATGGTTTTCACTTCACAGGTGTGCCTTGTCTAATTACACTGAGAGGGGTTTCAGGTTTTTTGTCCTCCCTATTTATATACATGAGGGGGGACAGAATAGTGGAAACAGCTGTCAGTAAAGTGCAGCACTAACTATGAGCTCAATGCCAAACACAGAAGTGAATGAACACCTTTGTTACCATGACAACAAGACAAGCTGAGCATTATAGGCAGCAGGAGAGGAAACTGTATGGCACCACAGCTGGACTGGACTGTACAGGTGTATATAGTGTTTATAAAACACATTTTAGTGATATTATTTTTCTCTAAAAATAATAAAGAGCAGACATTAAAAATAATAAAGAGCAGAAAAACTGGACTTGTTCTCGCCTGGAATTTCGACGATGAAATGAGTTCAGATCACAACCGACCTGACTCTGACTTTGGTCACCAATATTTTTTTTCTTGGTAATTTCCGGGTCATTTCTTGCTCATTTGCTAATCACCTATTTTCCCCATTTAAAAATAAATAAATAAAAAATAAAGTGAATTTGCACAGATTTCAAAGGGTTTGTATGGAATGCAGTAGGTGATAATAGTAAAAAATAATAGAACAGGTGAAACAACAGGTGATAATGTTTCCCCAGAACAAAAGAACTCCAGTCCGGCGGATCCAGGCTGTCTGACTGTTCTGTATTTTTCACTGATGAAATGAGTTCAGATCACAGTGTAGCCTACCTCACACTGACCTCTGTCACAACTAAAAAACACATTTTAGACACACACTTTTCAGACAAACTTGATTTTGTCTTTGATGTCAGACATCAATGTTGAAAATTATGACACAGACTGACCGAGTGTGTGTGTGTGTGTGTGTGTGTGTGTGTACTGATGCAGATCTGTGGGTGACGTCACTTTAGTCACATCCTCTTATCGAGGGGCTGCTGCCAGGTTTTTTTTTTTTTTTTTGGTGGAAAAAACCTGCACATGTAAATGACACGTGCTTATTTGCATATACAGCGGGAAAGTGAGATGACGTGGGGGCAGGTGAGACGCATTTTAACAGCAGGTGAGAACAGATTCGCAGTCTCAGAGGACCGAGCGGAGATGGTAACCCTAGATTTGTGAAACTCTCGCACATGCGCACTCAGCACAGCGACGCTTTACTATCCCTGCGTTCCAATACCCATACTACCATACTATTTAGTAGGGAAAAAAAGAATTAGTATGTCCCAATACATACTAAACGACATACTTTGTAAGGGCAGCTGCAGTACATACTAAAAGTAAAAAGTATAAGTATGCGATTTGGAACGCAGGGTATGCCCTAATATGAACATTAATACTGACGGCATCGCGAGAGTTTGATGAGCATAGAATTTCACAAATCTAGGGTTACCGTCTGGACAGGCGAGAAAGAGTGGGGGGCGCAGTGAGAGAGAGATGGTCGAGCGAGGTAGACAGTGAACAGAGAGAGCGAAAGTAGACAAAACAACACACACACACACACACACAGACACAGACACACACACACACACACACACACACACACACACACACACACACACACACACACCGAGCGGCCTGTCCTCACCTGCAGTGAGAGCGGGGAGTCCAGTGGAGTCCAGCTGCTTCACAGTCTCTGCTCTGCTCTCCTGTTCACTTTCTGACTGCTGAGCACTTTCACACAACTCCCATTAAAAAGAGTCAACTTCCTGTTTCCACACAGCGGCTGCTAACACAGGACACTTTGGAGTCAACTGGACAATCTGCACTTTGAGCACAGAGGGAGCGGCACGGCGGATTCAGAGCAGGACGAGGCTCTGCGTTCACTTTCCCATTCTGTTTACGGAGCAGGAGCGCCACCAAGTGGACATGAAGGGAACTTCTCTCGATCCTTTCCATCAGTCCAGACAATATAAACCTGAACACCACGCCTCTCACCTGGGTACGACGGTGTCCGGAGTCAAAATGAAGCCGGTGGGGTGGGGGCTAATATTTATAAAATTATGAATCTAGAAAAACGAAAACATTGTAAGATTATAAAGTCACAAATTTACAAGAAAAGATATTTTTCTGTCCACAGCAGAATCAGCAGATTGTTTTCTTCTGTGTTTTTATTGCTTGTTTCATCTTTTGTAAAGTGTCCTTGAGTGTTTGTGAAAGGCGCTTATAAATAAAATGTATTATTATTATTATTATTGAATCGGCCCAAGTCACAGCAACGTCTCTTCAGAGTCCAGATGCTGAGGAGGAGGTTGGGGTTCTGGAGTCAAACCAGCAGGATTTCCTCCTGACTGGATCCCACAGGAGGAGGACAAACTGGTTTCACTAGTTTTTTGTTATAATTTTCTGACTTTATGATGTCAGAACTTCTGAGTTTTTGTGTCATAAATTTGATTTTTTTTTCATGAATTCAGCACTTACATCTCAGACAGCATCTGAGATTTTTCTCTTAAATTTCTTTCATTAATCTTGGAGATTTAAGAAGAAAGTTTAGATTCTGGTGAACGAGGCCCCCAGCCAGAGGAGCAGCGGAGCCGTGCGCCATCCACATGTAGTGTGTGTGTGTGTGTGTGTGTGTGTGTGTTTTGGCCTATCAGGGCCGTTGTACAGAACAAAAAATACAGGGCCAAGGAAGGCAGGTGGGTAATATTCTGAGAAAAAGAACTTGGATATTCTGTCAGATTAAAGTCATAAATGTATGAGGGAAAACCTCGCAAATTTATAAGAAAAAACAACTCAAAATTGTGAGATTATAAAGTGAGAAGTTTTACAAGAAAAAAAAAAACAGTGAAACCAGTTTGTCCTCCTCCTGTGGGATCCAGTCAGAAGGAAATCCTGCTGGTTTGAGTCCAGAACCCCAATCTCCTCCTCAGCATCTGGACTCTGAAGAGACGTTGCTGTGACTTGGGCCGATTCAGAAGAAAACAATCTGCTGATTCTGGGCTCAGATCAGCAGGATCTCCTTGTTCCTGTAGAATCTGCTGTCTCACCTTGGTGGGCTGCTGTTCTAATGGAGGATTCTCCAGGTAAGAAGGAAGGAGACGGGGTAACACTTCATAATGAGTACACACTATTAAGCATTAGTTAAGCATTAATAAATATTGAATTCCACATATAACGCATGAATACTCATTAGTATGTAGTTTATAATCACAGTTATGTTTTACTCTTCATTAATAAGCTCATCTGTATAAATGATGGATTCAGCATTTCTAAATTAAGTGTTACATCACTTACTCACCAGGTATTTAGGATTTGTCAGTGGTTTGTAAGATCATTTAGAAAGCTTATGTAAATAATGCACAGTCTATTTAGATGTGCATGTCTGCATGCTCCACTATTCAGACATGTACTAATGGTTAGTGAGTGTGTTAGTAGATGTTTTATAAAAACCTCACAAATTCCATTTCCAATGGATGGCTTATAAACTGTTATTAATGCAGGAATTCATGATTTCAGGCAGTTGCAAAGCACTTACTACTCGTTAATTAAGCATTTCGTGTGAGCTCATCTAAAGTGGGGACTATCTATGCCTTATAAAGCATTTACAAATGAGATTTAAAGGCTGGCAATGCCTCAAAACTCACAGAAGTTCCAGACCAAGGAGAGACACAACACAGGGACAGAGAACATATTGCATTTATTTATTGCAACTTCCCAACATATTGTAACTGTACAACTGAAAAAAAGGATAAGCATGTTTGGATAAAAACACCAACAGTGGAAGTGTAAGTACAGCAAATTTTGCAATGTATCAAAGTTTCCAATCCCGCTCTCAGCACGTCATCAACATGATGACGTAGCAAGCGGCAACGCTTTACGTACAGGTGTATATCAGAGTCGACGGGCGTCAGTGGAACTAGTGGTGGTGAGTATGTGTTTGTCTGCTGGCACACATGGATGATAGCAGCTGAAGGCGTCAGCTCTCGCTTCCCGAAGCTAAGCTAAGCTAACGTTAGCTGGGTGATAGCTAACGTTAGCTTAGCAGCTGGAGGTCTTAGCTCCCGCTTCCCGAAGCTAAGCTAAGCTAATGTTAGCTATCATCCATGTGTGCCAGCAGACAAACACATACTCACCACCACTAGTTCCACTGACGCCCGTCGACTCTGATATATCCGTCTCCACACCGGCTTTCTCTTGAGCCCGCATCCGCCGGACCCGTCGATTCCCTTCAGGGCCCTCTGTCTCCATCTCTCCTGTCTGACCGCTACACCTGTACGTAAAGTGTTGCCGTCTGCCACGTCATCACGTTGATGACGTGCTGAGAGCGGGATTCCTTGAAATCACATTTGTAAATGCTTTATAAGGCATAGATAGTCCCCACTTTAGATGAGCTCACAAGAAATGCTTAATTAACGAGTAGTAAGTGCTTTGCAACTGCCTGAATTCATGAATTCCTGCATAAATAACTGTTTATAAGCCATCCATTGGAAATGGAATTTGTGAGATTTTATAAAACATCTACTAACACACTCACTAACCATTAGTACATGTCTGAATAGTGGAGCATGCAGACATGTACATCTAAATAGACTGTGCATTATTTGCACAGGCTTTCTAAATGATCTTACCAACCACTGACAAATCCTAAATACCTGGTGGGTAAGTGATGTAATACTTAGAAATGCTGAATCCATCATTTATATAGATGAGCTTATTAATGAAGAGTAAAACATTTATAACTGTGATTATAAACCACATACTAATGAGTATTTACGTCAGAAACATGCTTTATAAATGATGAATTCAGTGTTTACTGATCCATAACTACTGTGCTTATAAATGATGAGTAAAACATTTATAACTGTGTTTATAAACTACATACTAATGAGTATTTACGTCAGAAACATGCTTTATAAATGATGAATTCAGTGTTTACTAATCCATAACTACTGTGCTTATAAATGATGAGTAAAACATTTATAACTGTGATTATAAACCACATACTAATGAGTTTTCATGCGTTATAAATGATGTATTCAGTATTTATTAATGCTTAACTAATGCTTAATAGTGTGTACTCATTATAAAGTGTTACCAGGAGACGGATCTGCTTGTGCACCGAGTGAAAACTCACGAGCAGATCATCTACGGCGACAGCAGCATCAACATTTGTCCTGTAACTTAAGTTTAAATGTATAATTATAACAAATATAAACTAAAATAAATTTATAAACAATTCTCTTTTTTCAGTTTCCATGGCATTTTTTCCTTTCATTCACTTTCTTTCTTTTTAGTTTTATTTTTTCTGTCTTTCTTTCTTTCTTTTTTTTTTTTTTTTTTTTTAAAGCTAATTTCCAGCTCATTTTCGTTCTTTAACATGAAACCTGTCGTCCGTCTCGGTTCCAAAGAGTTTAACTGAGTTTAAAGGACTTCTTGCTCCTCTCTGTCTGCTGCCACAAGGTGGCGTCCTAACACCACACTGATCCACTCCTTCATCCCAGCACTTTTAATCCAACAGTTGCCGTGACAACGACTCACCAAGACAGCTGATTTTTATCTACAACCAACTTATATGAACAATTAGATTTAAATACAGGCTACTGCTTTCCAGTGTTGGCGCCACAACAAACATCTGTCTTTTCATAAACTCACCGGCAGATGTTTTATTTCGGCTGGGGGTGTGTCACTCCAATTTAACGTCAGCTCCGATTAATGTGGCTAAGCAGCAAAAGTAAGGACAGTAAGCAGTTACATTAAGGCTGAACAGAGTTATAGAATCACCTTTTCAGGCTGTTATCAATTTACCTCTGAAATAAAGACCACAGCTTTCACAGATGTGTTGATTTATTAAATGTTCATTTCAATGTACAGATGCAAACAAAGTGACAAATTAATTAAATCAATGGTCTAGGAAACTCATAAAGAATAAACAAATTAATAACGATTAATAGGCTAATTAATAACTGATAACATTAACGCATTAATAACAAGAACAAAGTTACAGCCGCGCATCGCTGTGGAAAATCTGACAGGTACTGTCCGTGGTGCTGAATCTGCCTCAGCGGGTACTGTCCGTGGTGCTGAATCCGCTGAGGCATTTCATTCTCTTTATTATAGAAATTAAAGCTCCATAAAATTCACGGAGGATCTTGTTCAGCTCTTCTTTCCTTACAGGTGAGAAATCAGCTGTTTGTCCGGTGTTTGTCAGGTAGTCTTGTAGACATTTGACGGCCCAAGACGTTGACCGGGCCGTACCGGCTTCATTTCCTGACCTCTCCAGCTGATCCAGCTCTTCACGCGTCACTCTCGCGTATCTCTCCTTTTCTCTTCTGTCTTGTCTTCCTCGTTCAGCCATTTATCCAAACTTAGGTCGCCAAAGAAATCAAAATTGACAAAACGGTACATTATGCAGGCGAACAAAGTTGACAGCGGCTTTGATGCGGGTTTCAGTGAAACTTTTCGTGTTGCCATGGAAACCACACAGACTCGGGCAATAAGATATAGGTGGAGGAATATTTTCAGTGATGAGGTATTTTTCATTTGAGCACGGCTACCCATGCTGTCATGCTCATTTGAGCACATTCTAAACATCTGATTGACCAATCAGATTGCTTGGTCGGATCTATATGTTGTATAATTCTTAAAAATCTCACATACCCCGTGGAGTTCCTCCATGTACCCCCAGGGGTACCTGTACGCCCATTTGAGAAATTGTTAAATAGAGAACTTTTTTCCCAGCTAAGGATCCATCCACTAAATAAATTGGTTGCTTAGAAGCTGATCGTTCTTCATGGAACCCTTTCTGTCCTGCCAGAGGAGGATAATTTCCTCCCACTGCTGGTTTTGTCCTCCGGTCTGTCAGGCTGACTGTTCAGACAGAGGTCACCTCACCTCCTGCTCATCCTCACTCCAGAAGGGGGCAGGATGGCACCTTTAATTCTGAGAGTGGCGAGCTATGTGGCCCCTGGTTTCTGCGAGGCCCCTGGTTTCTGTGTGGCCCCTGGCTCGGCCTGGCACATGTGTGAGGGGGGATCAAAGTGAGCAGGGATCAAAGCTTTTAGCATTCTGCCAATCTGTCCAAGCAGGTGGGTCTGCCAGGTGGCGTGTGTGTGTCTGTGTGTGTGTGTGTGTGTGTGTGTGTGAAAGGGGGGATTAAAGGAGCAAATGGCTGCTTCAGAGCTATTGTACAACAGCAACATTTTGACATGAGGAGCTGCTGTCAGTCGGTGTGTTGCCTCGTTGACCTTCAGTCTGCAGATGTGGATGATCTCTGGTCTGCACGAATCATGTGACGATCAAGTGTCAACTTCTATTGACACGACTCTCTCTCTACATGGCCCTGCTCTGAACAAATGCTTCTCTGCATGAATGCTGGAAATAGACATACCGCTCTGAGGGAACACAAGCCGAAAAATATTGTGAGGTAACACAAAACTATTACTAGAGGATGTGAAATTTAATGTGAGAGAACCCAAAACATATTGCGAGTCTGCACAGGATCTGCCTCCGGGAGTCAAACCTCTCTGGGTGATCAGGATATGGCTGCTCCTCTCTCACTGCTGTCACCTTCCTGTTGTCCTCAGACAGGATGAGGTTTCTGTTTGCTGTGTTTGTGTCCAGTTTGAGTTTACTCACTTGGAGGGGCATCTAAGAGGGCACCTTCCTAGTTTTCCTCATCTGAAAGGCACTGAGGGAACCTCTGTAAATCCCACTGTAAGGGGTCCTGTCCAATTGTACCACATCACATTTTCTCCACTGGAGGCTCATCCATTAAGAAACTTCACACACACACAGAGGGACACCCTCTACACACCCACTCCCCACCAAATGTTTCTCTGTTTGTTTGCTTTAATGTGATTGTGTAAATTCTCCTATTTTATTTCTGTTTGTATAGTAGAAAATACATTTTTTAAAAAGTACTACTCCTTCTTGTTGTGTACCGTTATCCTGGAATTTCCACTGATCAGTAGAGCTAGCCTCTCTTTCCACCCTTTTGATTCAAATATTTAGTCCCTCATATAAGATTCACATTCCATTCATGCATCCCATGCATACACTGCTAGCACACACAGTTTCTGGCCAGAGTCAACATCCTTAAAGGCCACTTTGCAACTGACCTTGCCATCCCACAGGTCCCTTAGCAAACTTTTAATAAAATTCTGTCGAGCAATAACTTTCCTTGTTCCCTAAAGCAGAAAAACCTCTCTTATCCTCAAAGAGACCTCTTATGATTCACTTCCTCTACTAGAAGAGTGGTGAACAACAACCATAACTGTACATACCTGAGAGGAATATGTCAACACCAGTCAGATCAATTCTTCAAAAAACACAATACATCAGATTTACCTTTTATTAACTTCTAGGTTCTCTGTAGGCTTGGGTATACAGTTCCTCATGTGGCCACCGTTAGCTCAAGAGTCAGAGGTAAAGTTCAAGCATTTGGCACCACCACCTCCTGGCTGGCTCGCCAACAAATGTGGTTGAAAATCCACCACTTAGGCAAGATGAGTGATGGCCCCCTTTTACCCATTTAGTTCTTCAATAACTCTGTGAAATAACTCTGAATGAACTCAAATCTGAAGCAGTGAAGTGGTTTATTATATCATTTTAGTTATTAGTCAGTAGAGTTCTCATCGGGCCTCAAAAATTAAGACCCGACCCAAACCGGGCCTGACTGGGCCAGCCCGAGGCCCTACCCTACCCGACTAATTAGCCGAACTTTAGGCCCGACAGCCCAATTAAGCCCCCCCCCAAAAAAAATTTGCCAAATTCGCCATTATTTAGCAGCGCCGGTGCCTCAAATTCTAGTAGCAGTGAGAGAACGGACATAATAGTTGGCGAAAGGCAGCTTCAAATGTTCAGTTGTTCATAAAACATAAAAGGAGGCTATTAATTTCTCTGTTCTCTACTTCTCTGTTGTAAAGTGTCTTTGAGTACTCAGAAAAGCGCTGTATTTTAGATTTTATTCTAACCCCTGAGCCTATGTAGCAGACTTAAGGTGGCTCAAGCAGGCAGGCAATAGAGGCACAGCCAGCACACACATGCACACAGTCAGCGGTGAGGTCTCTCCTTCCATTACAAGAAGCTGTCCCATTTTTTTTTTTTTTTTAGAGCACAAAAATAATAATACATCAAAATTATACAAATAAAACATGTCATACTTTTTCCTTAGCTAATAGTGCAGTCATTTTTCTGAAGTGCATAAAACTCAAAACAATAAACATGAAAACGTCTCAACACACACCTGCATAGCACAGACTGGGGCACAGCCAGCACACACACGCACAGTCAGCAGTGAGGTCTCTCCTTCCCGTCGCGGATCAGAAGACATACAAATGAGGGAGGAAAACTCCGCAAAAATTTTAAGCCGATTAAAACTACTTTTAAAACAATAAAAATCAATATTCTGACTCTCGTATGCATTACAATCACTCTTTCCTGAAGTTTGTGGTGAATTTATCGAGTTATAGAGCGGCTAGCTTAAACAATGAGGGAGAGTGTTTCAACACGTCTTACCATCGCAAGAAGCTGTCCCATTTTGCCGGGGTAATGCAGCTTCTACCTGTGTGTGTGTGGGGCATGCATCACCTATTAACGTCCCCCCTGCTACAACAGGTAACCGGAACTATCAAAAAACTTGCATATACAACCAATATAAAAAAACAATATAAACGATATGGACAATATGGACAGTATAGGCCAAAGTGGTGCTGAGGCAGCCAGTAATATTCATTTTTAAAGCAGAATGTTAATAGGTTTTGAGAATGTTCACAAAATAACATAACACAATAACTCACTATAAAATATTTACTCAGCTACACATAAATAACATCATTCTGAGTTTCCGACTCACCTCTTGTCCTCCAGGGCCAGCGGAACTCTGCACGTCTTCAGTCGGACTCGACAGTATTGGGAATAAATAAATACTATAAAGGCTTTGTTTGAATCTTTGTTCTTCCTAAGTCATTATTACTGATTGAATATTAAGCAATGTATCAGATATCACACAGCAAACAATACTTTAACTCCATAATAATCCAACACTTTATTAAAAATATATAGGCCAGCAGCAGTGCAGTCTTCAGTGCAGTCAAACAAAATAAATACCGGCAAACTACAAACTAAATATCACTCTGGTAAACACACACACACACATAAAATGAAATGTCATAATCAATAACACAACACATAATTCTATTGTTTTATTAAAAAAAAAAAAAAATCCCCCACAGAACCCGAAGCCCGACCCGACCTGCCTAATTCACGTAAATTTTAGGCCCGACCCGACCCAAAAATGTCAGGTCGGGTTGGGTCGGGTCGGGTTCAGGCAGAATATGAGAACTCTATTAGTCAGAGTCCAATACACCAAGCTGGTCCATGAAGCAGCTGATTCAAATCTGTGTTACACCTGGGCCAAGATCAATTTTTATTTTTACAGTCAATATGAGTTTTTACATCATTAAAAGGTCTTAATCAACACTGGATTTACATAAGACATTTGATTTACATAATGGTGTCTAGGGATTGAACCCCCTACTACAAAAAATAATAATGCATATTTAATAACATGAATAAATCGTCAGGTTACATATCATGAGTACTACCGTATTTCACCAATTAATCGCCCGGGCGTTTAATATGCAAAATCGACTTGGACCCCGGGCGTTTAAAAGAACCAGGCGGCTATTCGCTGCAGGCCTTTATTTATTTTTGCACCAGGTCATTATCGTGATGACAGTTATTGTCCAACATATTTTCAGTCGGTCGATTTAATATTACGGTACACCCTTTTGTTCTAACGTTAGCTAGCGCTCTTATTTTGACAGAAAACGGAGGTGCTGCACTGTTATTGTGCGGCTAACTGTTTACTTCTGCAAAAATAAGGTGAATAGCCTTATTTTGGGTTACCTCAATATAGTGCAAATAATCGCCCCGGCGGTTATTCGGGTGGGCGTTTAATACGCAAAATGCGTGCAGACCCCAGGCGTTTATAAGAACCCAGCGGCTATTTGCGGCCTGGCGATTAATTGGTGAAATACGGTATGTGAATAATTCCATACTTTAGTGAAATTGTTTTCCACAGTATGAGGACTGACAAAAAGGTAAGGTTTAATATATTACTGTGGCACCAAAAGAAAACCAGTAATGCAAGAAACACCATTAATGTAATAACTGCCAGTAACATAATAACATTTCCATTTGTACTGTGGTAAACTGTGATAACTGGTAAATAATGTCATAATATTTACTTATGTTAACATGTTTTGTGTATATTTTAATAAGGTATTATCCTACATCACTAGGTGGTCATTAGATTATTAGCTGGGCCAAAAAAAAATCTAAATGTTAAATGTGGAGCTAATAATGTAATAATGTACTTGTGTCAATTTTTATTTACAGTGTTTCTCCACAAAGGAGGTGACTCTCACTCCTCAAATGTCACACAGAGACACTGAGGCACTGGGCCCAAACGTAACCCTAAATCCCGGGTACAGAGGCTCAGTGAAGGTGGTGTTGAAGGTGTGGAGGTGGATCAGTGTGTCAGAGGAGACGCTGTAGAAGGACAGAGAGCCAGCAGGCCAGTCCAGATACACTGCCACTCTGTGAGAGGAGGGGGCAGGGATGTCTGTCTCTCTGTTATTGTGCCACGCATAGAAACCACCCTCACAGCAGGTCAGACTCCAGGATTTGTCATTCCTGCCAAGCACAGAGTCATCACTGTTTCCTCTTCTGCCGATTCCTCTGTAAGTCACTGCCACTGAAACCCTTCCTTCCCACTCAACCTCCCAGTAGCAGCGACCAGTCAGACCATGTCTACACAGGATCTGTTTCCAGTGTTCAAACCTCTCTGGGTGATCAGGATATGGCTGCTCTTCTCTCAGTGCTGTCACCTTCCTGTTGTCCTCAGACAGGACAAGGTCTCTGTTTGCTGTGTTTATGTCCAGTTTGAGTTCACAGGAATCTGACGGAGAGAACAAGACACAACAGACCTGCTGTGGTTATTATCTGCTGATTTATTTACAGTTTGATTATTGATTTGTTAACTCTTTGATGATGACACATTGTGTCAGCCGTCCTCTTCATTCACAGCAGGATCTGAATGAATGGACGTCACAAACTTGTGGGCTGCAGCATGAAGACAGACATCATTTTATTTCAATAAATACATAACTTTAGTTAAAATCTAGGGGAGGAGTACAAAAAGAAAAATAGAAAAGACAGTGTGGTGAGAATGCACCCAGCCTTCAGGAGACTTTCTGCCTCTTAGCCACCCCCTCTCAGGTGTGGACAGTTAATCCAGTTTAGCCCATGCACCACTCCAATGAATAATGAATAATAAAGAGATCAAAAAATGGAGATGCATTTATTTTCCTCTTGGTATTATTTTTTAGTTTTAATTACTTGGCGTAACCTTTATTCACAAAATGCTTCATGCATAATCTAAATTGCCTGAAATTAATGCTCTTCAATTCAATTATCAGTTCAAAATTACGACAAAGAGCTGTGATTGGCTGTCAGGTTTGTTTAATTTAGTGGAGAGAGGAAGCCGTTAAAGAGGGAAAAGACCAGCTGCTCCAGTGCTGTATTGTTTTGTTTCTCTGACATAATAAAACATTTTTTTTTTATCATTTGGTTTAGTACATTTCTCCAAACTGATATTTATGTTGTTAAAACCATGAACACAGCCACTGAAGAAAATATTCACCAGTGTTACTGCTGTAATCAGTGAGTTTTTCCTCATCAAGACATTCAATTTCATACAATTCAGAGGATTTATGGCTTTACTGTTTTTATCATTTGTGTGTAACAACAACAACAACAAAAACAACAACAACTATTAGACAATTTGTTAAAGGTTTATTAGTTTTCCAAAAATATAGAAGCTTGGATCTGTGTATGCATGTGTTGTGCACTTGTGTTTTGTTGTTTTTTCTTGTTGATCAGGCATGGCACAGTGGAATTTTGTTGCACTTTGTGTAATGACAATAAAGTCTATTCTATTCTATTCTATTCTATTCTCAGTTTGGACAATTTGGTCCATTTTCTGTGTCTAGTTATGAAAATGATATATTAGTTTTATTGTGTTAATTGTGTGCATCAAATTTGATTTTGTTTGGTTCAACAGGCAGCAGAAACTGCAGCTGCAGCATCTAAACAGCTGAATGTTTGCTGCTTTGTGTTCAGGAGTCAAACTTAATCCACACTTACACTTGCTCAGACCTGGTTTCAACCACTGCTCTCCACCATGGTCCACCCTGGAGGAAGAAACAGAGTCAGAGCAGCAGATTCTCTTTGAGGATGGAAACATGGGCAGTAAATAACCTTCCCTATGAAGGATTTAGCAGACCACATCATTCATATCCATTAAACATGAAACAATATTCCTCAGCCCTCTGTAAGACATTGTGTGTGTCTCTCCATACCTGAGAGCCTCCAGTCTCCAGGTTGGATCCTCCAGTCCAGCAGAGAGCAGCTTCACTCCTGAGTCTCCTGGATGATTGTAGCTCAGGTCCAGCTCTCTCAGATGGGAGGGGTTGGAGCTCAGAGCTGAGGCCAGAGAAGCACAGCCTTCCTGTGTGAGCAGACAGCCTGACAGCCTGCACACCATCACAAACACAATGAGTCCACCACATCATCTGCTTTGTGTTTTCACAAAAACCTACACAGGTTAGGAATCTGATCAGTGACATGAAGCTGCATGTAAATCAGGATTGAACGGGTAATGTGTTGAGCAGATTGAGGAGTCCTGACCTGAGATTCTCCAGTCTGCAGTGAGGACTCTCCAGTCCAGCAGAGAGCAGCTTCACTCCTGAATCCTGCAACTGGTTGTTACTCAGGTCCAGCTCTCTCAGACTAGAGGACTGGGAGCTGAGAACTGAGGCCAGAGCTGAACAGCTTCTCTCCGACAGATTACACACACTCAACCTGAAGAGGAATTAAAGATGAAAACAAAAATATTAAACTTAGTGTTTCTCTTGTGGAGATAACAATACCTTATGTCTTAAATATGTCCCATTATCTATGAACCTACACAGATTTCCTGGAGGCTTTGACCAGTGGCAGCAGCCCCAGAAGAGCGTCCTCTGAAGCAGAGTATTTCTTCAGGTCAAACACCTCCAGATCTTCTTCTGATGACAGTAAGATGAAGACCAGAGCTGACCACTGAGCAGGGGACAGTTTGGCTGTGGAGAGACGTCCTGAACTCAGGTACTGTTGGACCTCCTCCCCTAGAGAATGGTCCTTCAGCTCATTCAGACAGTGGAACAGGTTGATGCTTCTCTCTGGAGAGGGACTGTCCCTGATCTTCTCCTTGATGAACTGGATTGTTTCCTGATTGGTCTGTGAGCCACTTCCTGTCTGTGTCAGCAGGCCTCGTAGGAGAGTCTGATTGGTCTGCAGTGAAAGACCCAGGAGGAAGCGCAGGAACAAGTCCAGGTGTCCATTTGGACTCTGTAACGCCTTGTCCACAGCACTCTGGTAGAGGTGTTTTAGTTGGGAGGTTGATTGTCCTTCTGACAGCAGATTGACTCCAGAGTTGATGAATGTCACAAACACATGAACAGCAGCCAGAAACTCCTGAACGCTCAGATGGATGAAGCAGAAAACCTTGTCCTGGTACAGCCCACGCTCCTCTTTAAAGATCTGTGTGAACACTCCTGAGTACACTGAGGCTGCTCTGATATCAATGCCACACTCTGCCAGGTCTGCTTCATAGAAGATCAGGTTGCCTTTCTCCAGCTCCTCGAAAGCCAGTTTTCCCAGAGACAGGATCATCTCCCTGGTCTCTGGAGTCCAGTGTGGATCTGTCTCAGCTCTCCCATGAAACTTGACGTTCTGCACTTTGGACTGAACCACCAGGAAGTGGATGTACATCTCAGTCAGGGTCTTGGGCAGGTTTCCTCCTTCACTGGTTTTCAACACGTCCTCCAGAACTGTAGCAGTGATCCAGCAGAAGACTGGGATGTGGCACATGATGTGGAGGCTTCGTGACGTCTTGATGTGGGAGATGATTCTGCTGGCCTGCTCCTCATCTCTGAATCTCTTCCTGAAGTATTCCTCCTTCTGTGGGTCAGTGAAGCCTCTCACCTCTGTCACCATGCCAACACACTCAGGAGGGATCTGATTGGCTGCTGCGGGTCGTGCGGTTATCCAGAGGTGAGCAGAGGGAAGCAGGTTCCCCTTGATGAGGTTTGTCAGCAGAACGTCCACTGAGGTGGACTCTGTAACATCAGTCAGGATCTGGTTGTTCTTGAAGTCCAGAGGAAGTCGACACTCATCCAGACCGTCAAAGATCAACACAACCTGGAACTGCTCAAACCTGCTGATTCCTGCTTCTTTGGTCTCAGTGAAGAAGTGATGAAGAAGTTCCACCAAGCTCAACTTTTTCCCTCTCAGCAGATTCAGCTCTCTGAAAGTGAATGGAAATGTGAAGTGGACATGCTGGTTGGCTTTGTGTTCAGCCCAGTCCAGAGTGAACTTCTGTGTTAAGACTGTTTTCCCAATGCCAGCCACTCCCTTTGTCATCACTGTTCTGATTGGTCGATCTCTTCCAGGTAAAGGTTTAAAGATGTCCTCACATTTGATTGGTGTTTCTGGTCTGGCTGGTTTCCTGGATGCTGTTTCAATCCATCTGACCTCATGTTCCTCATTGAGCTCTCCACTCTCTCCCTCTGTGATGTACAGCTCTGTGTAGATCTGATTCAGAGGTGTTGGGTTTCCTGCTTTAGCAATCCCCTCAAACACACACTCAAACTTCTTCTTCAGGTTAGATCTGAGTTCACGTTGGCACCCTGCGAGAGTTCCTGAATGAAGAAACAAGAAAAAACATGAACAAAATAGATGTTCTATTAAATGTGAGAAATGTGAATATTAATAGTAATATAGCACAAATTCGGTCTTCCCTGTCCATGGCTGACGCAGAGACCTTAATTCATGCATTTGTTTCAGCCAGACTTGATTACTGCAATGTTCTGTTTTCAGGTCTCCCACAGGCCAGTACCAAAAGTCTCCAGATGGTTCAAAATGCTGCAGCTAGGGTCTTAACTAGAACTAGAAAATTTGATCATATTACTCCAATTCTGGCCTCCCTTCATTGGCTTCCTATTAGATCTGACTTTAAGGTGCTTCTGTTAACCTACAAAATCTTAAATGGGTTTGCCCCATCTTATCTTTCACATCTCCTTAAACCCTACATTCCATCGCGGGCTCTCCGCTCTCAAAATGCGGGGCTGCTTTGCTTACCTAGGATTAAGAAGAAGTCAGCAGGTGGCCGGGCCTTTTCCTATCGTGCCCCGCTGCTGTGGAATAACCTCCCTGCTGACGTCAGGCAATCTGAATCTGTTGATTCTTTCAAATCTAGATTAAAAACTCATCTCTTCGGCCTAACTTATGGCTGACAGTTAGTGGTACGGTGGGCTGGTTCTCTGTCTCAGTGAAGTAACCCAAGCACTCACCTGCCGACGAGATTATGAGATTATTGCTCTCACGGAGCTAATTATCAATTAGTCTTCTCCAGATAATTAATGTGCCACCTTTGTCTCTGTGTGAGTGTGTGTGAATGGTTGATGTGTGTTTGTCCGAGTGCGTGCTGTCTATTTTAGATCCAGGTCGTCGTGGTGTAGGTGGCTGTGTGGCCCGGGTCCCTGGCTGCTCTGGTGCATCCAGCTTGCCTTGGTGTCATCATCCCTCATCCGCCACCTATCTATTCCCATACATTTTATTGTTTGTTATCTGTGTTTACAACATCTATTGCACGTCTGTCCGTCCTGGGGAGGGATCCCTCCTCTGTTGCTCCCCTGAGGTTTCTTCCTATTTTTCTCCCTGTAAAGGGGTTTTTTAGGGAGTTGTTCCTCATCCGATGTGAGGGTCTAAGGACAGAGGATGTTGTATTTTTCTGTAAAGCCCTCTGAGACAAATTTGTATTTGTGATTCTGGGCTATACAAATAAATAAAATTGAATTGAATTGAATTGAATTGAATTGTTGGCGCGGCCAATCGCGTGTTGTTATTAGGCTGCCGTAGCTCACTCTCGGACAGAGCAGCGGGGGAGGCTGCACGAGAGGCGAGCTACAGGTGAGTTTAATCCACTTTCGCCACTTGTAGGAGCCCTTTGCCGTGCCCGGACTGTTTCGTGACGGAACGAGCGTATGTTAGAGTGAACACGTGGACTGGTAAGTAATTGTTTGGAATTGTTTGTAGCCGCTAGCGTTAGCTTCGCGGCGCCATTCATTCTGTTGGACGCGGTTAGCGTTTGTGTATGTGTATTGTTTGTAGCCGCTAGCGTTAGCCCGGCGGCGCCATTCTTTCTAATAGATGCGGTTAGCATCCTCATTTAACTGCCTGCTTCTCTAAAATACAATGAATTAATTCAATGACTTTGATTGTATTTATCATGTTTGGCTGTCATGTTGTTGAATAACATTTCAGATGTTATTGGTGATCCATGAATAATATGATATTGCTAAATTATGAACTTTTGCAATTTGCTATAGTGCAACTAGTGCTATATAAGAACTAGTACTGCTAGTACGGATTGTGTGTGCACACTGGATTTATTTATTTTGATGTACATTGTAATTTATGGGAACTGTGGTCCTGTTCTTCAGGCCAGGTTATTGATGATGGCGAGCTAAGGGACCAGGCATAGAGCCTATGGACTTGCAGACTTGCTGAAGAGTCGCACCCCTCCTGCCAGGCTGGTAGGGGGCTCCTTGTAGCCCACAAACACACTCTCTCCCCATTCGCTTTGCCCCTTTTCCCACAACCATACATACATTCCCCTGCAGCACATCGTTCAACAAACGGACTATATAACCCAGACGTGGGTTTTTATGAACTGTGGGTGGGTCATTGGGGTTGTGAATTGTGTTTTTGATATTTTGGAATGTAATTGTGTATATGTCATGGCCATTTCCATTTCCTTATGTATATAGATCCTCTCACTGTACAGAATTGCACGTTATAATTGCACTTTGTCACTTATTATTGTAATACATGGTGTCATCCAAGCAACCCTCAGTCTCCTGTCTACTCTCTCCTAGAGCGTATCCTGGTCTTTCTGATCACTAGCCATTTCCATGATTTAACTGTGTCATGTCATAGACACGAGTAACCATTACCATAGTGTTTTCTTAGTCTTTCCAGTTTTTGCCTAAATTTAATTGACACAGTTGCTACACACAGAATGGACTCAACTCACAGACAAGAGTATGGATCTTGAAAGGCAGTCTAGAGAACAAAATGTGCACATTACAATGCTGGAGGAAGGGACTGAGAAAGGTCCTTAGACAAATACATTTGTGTCGCAGCTCCTCAAAGATGTGCTGTCTCTGGGTGACGCACCGCTTACTGATCAGGCACACAGGGTGCTGCAGAGACGTCCAGAGGATACAGAACACACTTGGCCACTTGTACTCAAATCTTCCCTGACATCACAAAACGCAGAGCAGCATTTAACAGAGAAGAGGGATGCTTCGGAACAAGCCAGGAGCTTGGTATGTTGTATCCTGTGAAGCTGAGAGTGACGTTCAAAGGCACTGAGACTGTGTTTACTGACCCAAGGAAAGCCTGCAAGTTCCCCAAGCTTCATTTTGGTACAGGCAAAGAGGATACAGAAGATCCTTTGACGACAATGCTGCAAATGCTGGGATTAGAACTTGGTGGTAAAGTAGACAAAGGTACTCTGAATAATGCCATAGGATTTAGTCACTTAATGTGTACATATTTTAGTTTATTTCTTGTTTGAATGTCTATAAACATAACATGTCTTGTTAATGGAAGGACTGGAGGCGATGTCCAGCAGACAGCCAGTGGTAGACATATAGCCTATTGTTTTCTCTATAACTTTCTTAGAGGGGTCACACATTACTTTGCAAATTTTTCTTAGTATAGGTAAGACAAGGAGTACTTTATTTGAGGGGCAGAGGGAAATAAACAGCACACAAAAAGGAAAGAAATTTGTGTTTGGTAGATTAGTTCTTTGTTCGTCATAATGGTTCTTGACAATAAATCTTATACTGTTGGAAAGCCTCTTTATTTCCCTTTTAAATGGTGCCACATTTGTAAGGAACATGCGTTTGTGGGATGAGCAGCAGAGCTGAGTATGTGGGTTGCGCCCAAGAAAAATTTGCTAAATCCTCTCTGCCAATGCCAAACGGCTTATTTTGCTGTTGCTACTGACTCTTGTTTTGAGCCTATGGTACCCCCACCTATGGGCATGGCCCTGCTACAGGGGTCAGTAGGTGTCTGCTCTAAGAATCGGCATGCCACGTTTGACTGATCTGGACAGAGCCCGTGCGATAGGGCAACTTCAAGCTGGTGTTCCACAAAACCAAGTTGCATCATTATTTGGAGTGAGCCCTAGTACCATCTCCAAAGTGAAGGCCTGGTTCCATATAATGGGGGACGTCCCAGACAGGCTGCCAAGTGGACGTTCCAAGAAGACGACACCTCAAGAAGACCATTTCCTCACCCTCTCAGCACTTAGGTACCGGAGGCTGTCTTCTACAGATCTGCAGTCAAGGTTTGCAGGACGTTATGGCCGACGGCTCTCTGTCCTGACAATCCGGAACAGACTGCACGCAGCCAATCTCTGGTCACATAGGGCTGCCAGGAGGCCTGCCATGACTGCCCTTCACCGTCAGGCCCGTTTGTGCTGGTGTCAGCAACACGTGCACTCGAACCTGAACACGTGGAGGAACGTTATGTTCAGCGATGAGTCCAGATTCTAAGATAAGATAAGATATTCCTTTATTAGTCCCACGGTGGGGAAATTTCACGCATTACAGCAGCAAAGTGGATAGCAAAATATGAAGCATAATTTACATTATAAACAGTATAAACAGATAATAAATAGCAAAAAGCAATATAAACATTATACACAAGGAATATAGAAAAAAATAGAAATATGAACAATTTAAACAACAGAAGAAAATAGCCTAAACCTGAGGACCAACACGCTCCGCCAGAGGTTCAGAGTTAGTGTGAAACCATGAGACCAAGTGACAGAACCCGACGCCCGGTACTGGGATTCAAGAACTGTCAGACTTGATCCAGCCTTATGCCTACAGCATTTGGTTCGTAGGGTCAAAGTATGGGGAAGATGCAGAGAACGATATGCTGATTGCACCGGTAGATTAACATCTTTTGGTGGAGGCAGGAACCAAACTCTATCCTCCAAGTTGACAGTGCTCGCCTCCACAGAGCGGGGTTTATCAGAGACTACCTCCACAATTTGCAAGTGGAGAGGATGGAACGGCCTGCCAGCAGTCCTGACCTCAACCCCATTGAACACTAAGTGGGATCATCTTGGGGGTGCTGCTGGTGCCAGAGTGACCAACACAACCACATTGGCTGACCTACGACAAATGCTGGTTGAAGAATGGGATGCCATCCCACAGCAGTGTGTGAGCAGGCTGGTGACCTGCAGGAGGTGCCAGGCTGTTGTGTTGTGTCTGGCTCTTCCACACGCTACTGAGGCTCCTGTTTGTTAAATGAATCAATTGTTAAATAGCCAATATGTCTTATTTCTTGGTGGAGAGGTAACACTAAATACCTAAATACAAACAGATTAGTGTCCATTGCCTATTTGAAAAAAAATGTGTTGTTGAGGCTCTACAGTTCTATAAGCTTGACATTTTAAATCATGGTTAGTAAAAATGGATAATTCCTGCTTCCCTAGAGACAACAGGCCAATGTGCCAGCTGACGTGACTCAGGCAGAACAAACGCCCAACATGAACAGCTGACAGTTGCAGACGCACACGGACTGCAGCGTCTGGCCAACCAGCGAAACAAACTCCACTGTGCTCGTCCTCAGCCGCTTTTTACAACCACATGGAGTGACCGCGGGGACGGCCAATGACACGTTAGCAAGAAATGGCAAAGCCAATCGCAGAGCAATATTAGGTTAGAGGCGGGACTTATAGCAGAAACCGTTAACCCTTAACTACCTATATTGGTAGGGACTATACAGTAGTGGCTGGATATTGGTAGGGATGTGTCCCTGGCGTCCCTACCCAATTCTACACCCCTGCTCTTTGCCCATGAATTTGCCCTCATTTTACAAACATGTTCTAATTCAGATTCCTGACATTTCACAGACCAATGTAATAATAAGAGGAGACCTGAATCTTGTTTAAGACCCATATCTGGATCATTCTTCATCTCACAGAGCACCAAACTCCAACTCTAGCATTTTTGATGAAGGAATACTTTGAAAACATTCCAATTTGGCTGAAATCTTGAGGATTTTCCACCCACAAGAAAGAGTCTAATGTGTACATTTGAATTGAGTACTCCTTGGTGGATGCCAAGTTGTTGTGCATTTAAGGTCCTGTGTCTTGTGCGCCCACCATCCCACCCCGACCGCCTCCCTACGTGGATGTTTCAGCTTTTTATACTCTGCCATGTTCCTCCTCTGTGCCCTCGCACCTCATAGAGATGCCTAAAGTTACGTTGTGTGTCTGTATCAGATGCTGACAAAGCGTCTGTATGAATGAGACCGAGCTGGGGGGAAGAGGAGGAGGAAAAGACGTTCCTGAAAAGCCACCCCCTGCTGGCCAGGAGAGAAATACTCATTTGTAAAAAGTGTCAGAGGCTGATATAATCTAATTGAAGGTTTATGGTGTTCAGCGGAGCTCAACTTGGCTGGTCTGAGTGAAAAACTGAATTTTAAAAAATCTCAGAGGTTTGGAGATCTGGGCATCGAGCACACAGCCAAATAGAGGGAAAAATGAAGCAAGATTAAAAGATTTTTTGGTTGTTCATTCAGTGGGAAAAGGAAACAAAAGGCAGAACCTGAACTTGACGGGTTCAGAAGAGTCCCAGGTTGTGGAAAGTTCCAGGTTTCCCTTGACAGTGGAAAAGGGCCACATGACATCGATTTAGCTCATAACTGCTGGTGGAAAAATGAGTCCTGACTGTGTGCAGCCAAATGTGAAAGGCAACAGTTTTCATGGGAACTTTGTGTTCAGCTTTTTACACAAATATTACAAATCAGCACTTTAACCAGGTTATCTGTGGGGTTTGTGCTCATTTCACGTCCAATTTGGAATGATGAGATCTTGTTTTAGAAATGTCTGTATTTACAGCAGAGGGTAGAAATGCAAACATTTCCATTTTCCCATCATTCCTCCTTTCCATCCTGTTAAAGGAGTTGAAAGCCTCTTACTGCTCTGCAGACGCTCAGCCAGCTCCTCCTGCTTCATTCTCCTCAGGAAGTGCAGTGTGATCTGCAGAAAAGCCTCTCTGCTGCTCCACCTCTGCTCTTCCTCCTCACCGTCCAACACCTCCTCATCCTCCCTCTGCCTCTCGAAGCATTCTGGGTAATCTGGACTCAGAGACCTCTGGAGGTTTTTCAGCTCCTTCTTCACAAAGGTGAGCATGTTCTCCTCCAGCAGCTGCAACAGAAAAATAAAAGAATCAGACTTCCACATTAAAATCTGGACACAAAACATCAAATCAAATCCAGGTCAAAGAGGCTGAAAGATGTAAAGAGAGCAGCACGGAGACGATTCTGAGCAGAATGGTTGTTTTTCAGTTGGTATGTTGTTGTACATTTACACACCATAAATATGGAGGCCAGGTCTGTTTGATGCTGCTGGGCAGACTGAGCACTGGGAACCTCTGAGCTCTGCTGGTGGACTCTGTGGAGGACACACACACACACACACACACACACACAGAAAACTCAGTCAACAGAGTCTGAAGGTTGGAACCAATTCTGTATCTCATGACTGTGAATCTGAAAACAGAAAAAAACATCCGTTTTATCATCAATTTGAAATAATTACCGATGATCCACAGAGTGCTGTATGCTTTTGAACTGAAGAGGATGATCCATAGACGTGTTACTCTTCATGGACACACAGCTGGGCTCAGGGGAGTCTGCTCTCTCCTTCTGGATCCTGATAGAAACATCAGGAACACAGTGAAAGGATCTGAGCCCTCATTAAAAAATAACTGTAATTTTGCTTTCTCAATACAGTTAAAATACTAAGACAATAACGTCTTACTTATTTTTAGAGGCATATTTGTCTAAAACTTGTACAGATTTACTTGTTTTTGTCAGTTTAGTTTTCAACAAATCATGAGCCTGTAAAGAGACTTTATCAGAGATTAACGGATATAAAACTGTTAATTTGAAAACAGAAAAAAAAACATGTTTTATCATCAGTTTGAAATAATTACCCATGAACCACAGAGTGCTGTCCATCTTTGAAGAAAATAGGCTGTTCCATAGACCAGTCACTCTTCATGGACACACAGCTGAGCTCAGGTTCAGGTCCAGGTTCAGGTTCAGGTTCAGGTTCAGGTCCAGGTTCAGGCCTTCAACACAACACACACAGAGCTTTTCCTGTGAATAATGCTGCTGTGCTGATTTGCCTGCTGAGCTCTGAGATGGAGAACAGTCATGGACAGTCAGAGATCCTCGTCTTACCTCTGAGCTTTGGTCTGGCTGTCATGTTCTCCAGACAGAGTGGTTCTAGAGGCGGGGAACCTCCTCTCTCTCTTCCCAGCCGGTTCCATAGCAGAGCCAACACCTTGACACAAACACAGCGGCTGATTGATGACAACAAGCTTTCCATGACAGGATGTGTGCTGTCTTCCTGTCAGCACCATGTCACATATACAGAGTGGACGTAACACTCAGAGCAGCCGCCCTTTACATCAAACCCACTGAGCAGCTTCATCTACAGAGGACTTTGAATCCTCTGGGACTCTTCACACATGGACTGACAACAACTGACATTAAGAAAAGTTTTATTTCATCATCTCAACAAAATTCACTTTGTTTTATTTTTACTTTGCTGGATGTAAATTGTCACCAGCAGAAGGAAACGCCTCCTGAACACAATTCAACGGCAGCTGTTGCTCCGTGTGCAAAACCCTCTGGCATCTGGCCAGGAACTACAGACTGCAGGAACTCAGAGCCAGGCCACATTTCACATTTAGGAATGTTATAACGAGAAACTTTTCACGTTCTAACGTGATAAAGCTTATATTGTTAAAACAAAAAAAGTGTGTCGTAAAACATGAAAATATCTTGTTATAAAGCGAAAAACTTGTGGCGACACGTAATATAAATTCCACTCTCCTGAGGATTTAAAGTGAGTCACAGTCACACACCTTCTGCACGAAACTAACTACATCCTCACAAACAGCATCAACATGGAGGAAAATACAACAAGGAAATATCGATTTACCTACTGCCGTCTCTATGTAATTATATTAGCAACACAGGCCGATATGTAATATCTAACATCTGAAACAACAACATTTCAGTTTTCACAGAACTAAGTAAATAAACAACAGGTTCTTACTTAAAGGTCAGGGACTCACAGCGAAGGGAAAATATGATGCACCGAATTACACTTCACACAAACTCATTACTCTAGCGGGCCAAACTACTAATTATGTATTTAATTAAGGAAAATCTAGGGTTACCGTCTGGACAAGCGAGAGAGTGGGGGAGGGGCAGTGAGAGAGAGATGGTCGAGCGAGGTAGACAGTGAACACAGAGAGCGAAAGTAGACAAAACAAAGGTTTTGTGAAGGTTTTGTCTACTTTTACTAAACGTGGACTCTGAGGAGGACACACACACACACACACACACACACACACACACACACACACACACACACACACACACACACACACACACACACACCGAGCGGCCTGTCCTCACCTGCAGTGAGAGCGGGGAGTCCAGTGGAGTCCAGCTGCTTCACAGTCTCTGCTCTGCTCTCCTGTTCACTTTCTGACTGCTGAGCACTTTCACACAACTCCCATTAAAAAGAGTCAACTTCCTGTTTCCACACAGCGGCTGCTAACACAGGACACTTTGGAGTCAACTGGACAATCTGCACTTTGCGCACAGAGGGAGCGGCACGGCGGATTCAGAGCAGGACGAGGCTCTGATTTCACTTTCCGGTTGTTTACTGAGTAGAAGCGACACCAAGTGGACATGAAGGGAACTTCTCTCGATCCTAAAATAAAGAGCACTTTTCAGTCAAAGAAGCACCTTTGAGTAAAAGGTGCTCTTTTTACACCCAGTCAACTTGCTGACTTGTTGCCAATTGACCTAAATGCTCCTCCAGCTGTGTCTATATTATAACCATTTACTTTTTCACTCAAATCATCAAAATGATGAAATTCAAAATGGGCTAATATTTAGCATGAGATAGTAAAATGTCTCACTTTAAACATCTAATATGTTGTCTATGTTCTATTGTGAATAAATTATGGGTTTATGAGATCTACAAATCGTTGCATTCTGTTTTTATTTACATTTTAGACAAAGTCCCAACTTTTTTGGACTTTGGGTTGTAAATACATGAAGGAAAAAAAATATCTCATGAACTTTATCCTGATTTCAGTAAACCGTCACGAACACAGGGGGAAATTCTCAAACAAATGGCCTGAAATATTTTTTTAAGGAATTGAAAGATACACATTTACAGTTTCTACATCTGTAAATAAAATTCAAACCATGCTGAGCAGAGCTGCAGCGCGCGCGCACGCACGCACACACACACACACACACACACACACACACACACACAGTCACATTCAGAGCTTTGTAATACAGTAATTAACCATAAACATAAGCAGAAGATAGTGACATTTATCCCAGTTTAATGTCCTGACTGACATTTTTTCCTCATCAGATGTCACTGGTTTGTTACATGATGATTCTCATTCAAACTGTCAGATTCTAAACTGTTAAATATTGACTGTGTGTTTTCCAGCGGCGAGTTTACACTGTTTTTAGGGACACTGAAGCACACGGACACTTCATCTCAGCACCACTGAAAAACATAAATTTATGCATTATTACATGAAAGGCTAACGGAACCAGGCGCTTGCAATAATAATGGTCAAGCACACCCTCGAGTGTAATAATGCCATTATACAACTATTACCAACAAAATAAAATATATAATCAAAACGTATTCATACTGTGGGCATTTCACTCTCAAAATATCTAAGTTTTTTTGCTAGTATTCTCTCCGTTTCAGCGGAAATACGGTAACTAGTCCTTGTCAGCCAACTTGGGCTTATCATGTTTTGTAGACATTGTGATTTCCCCAAACTGAGTAAATACCACACATGGCAACACAAAACTGCTCTGCTAGCTCAATCATGTTATAGCTAGAATATCCACTGGATTTTCTTTTTCATGGTGTCAATACTATGACTAACATGGATTGAACTCAAACGCACGACTCAACAAGAGTTCAACTAAAGTAATTTAATAATAAAGTATCAACTAAAATTCACAATACAAAGTAACAACAGAAAATCACTCTTGACGAGGAATACAAACAAAGGCAGGACAAAGTATCAAAAGAACCAGAAAGCAAAACTATGACAAAACAAAGTAGCAAAGGAAATACAAAACCTGACATGACGTGACTTGAGACTTGACTTGACTAGACTTCACTTGACGTGATGAGGAACATGAACGTGGCAAGACAATGCAGGACAAAACAAGACGAAGCAGGACGAACCGGCACAGGACAAAGGGAAACACGGACTATATATACACACAAGGTAATGGGGAACAGGTGGAAACAATCAAGGCGTGGCAGACAATCAGACTAGTGGGGAACACGCAAGGGGAAAGGCAAGTGACCTAACACAAGAGGAGAGTGGGATTTCAAAATAAAACAGGAAGTTACGAGACAAGACATGACATAAAACTTAACAAAACAAAACATAATTTCTATGACATGACACATGGACTGATAGTTATACTTCTGCCGACTTCTCAGTCATTTTTAATCTAACAGGTGTAGTGACAACGACTCAGCAGCACAGCTGATCTTTATCTACAACCAACATATATTAACAGTTATATTTAAATACAGGCTACTGCTTTCCAGTGTCGGCGCCACAACAAACATCTGTCTTTTCATAAACTCACCGGCAGATGTTTTATTTCAGCTGGGGGTGTGTCACTCCAATTTAACGTCAGCTCCAATTAATGTGGCTAAGCAGCAAAAGTAAGGACAGTAAGCAGTCACATTAAGGCTGAACAGAGTTATAGAATCACCTTTTCAGGCTGTTATCAATTTACCTCTGAAATAAAGACCACAGCTTTCACAGATGTGTTGATTTATTAAATGTTCATTTCAAAGTACAGATGCAAACAAACTGACAAATTAATTAAATCAATGGCCCAGGAAACTCATAAAGACTAAACAAATTAATAACGATTAATAGGCTAATTAATACCTGATAACATTAATACATTAATAACAAAAACAAAGTTATAGCCGCACATCTCTGTGGAAAATCTGACAGGTACTGTCCGTGGTGCTGAATCCGCCTCAGCAGGTACTGTCCGTGGTTCTGAATCTGCCTCAGCAGGTACTGTCCGTGGTGCTGAATCCGCCTCAGCAGGTACTGTCCGTGGTTCTGAATCTGCCTCAGCAGGTACTGTCCGTGGTGCTGAATCTGCCTCAGCAGGTAGGCCTATCTTGTTTGTCTCTTCTTTCCCTGCGCGCTGCGGGATTCATATTTCGCAATACACACATTCGCATCGCTGATTGGTGTGAATAGTTAAAGGCGAAATTTTCGAGTGAGTTTTTTCGCCCTTTTGTTCCGCTATTTCGCTACGCATGCCTGTGTGTTACAGCCTTTTCAGGTGAGAAATCAGTTGTCTGCCCGGTGTTTGTCAGGTAGTCTTGTAGACATTTGACGGCCCAAGACGTTGACCGGGCCGTACCGGTGTTGTGCCAAGGTATGTATCCCCGATAAATTTTGTGTCCCCTATCCGCGGGAGCCGACAGCAGTGCGCATACATTGAACGAGGGCGGAACTATGATGTTTTAGTTCTCAAGTTTTATCCACGAGTTTTTGCAGAGGGTTAAGGTTAGGGTTAGGATTAGGTTTAGGGTTAGTGTTAGCAAATTTAAGCAGTTACTTTGCTTGAAAACCCGTGTTTTACTTGGCAAAACCGGACAGGAGACACAAATTTTATCGGGGATAGCCTACATACCTTGGCACAACACCGGCTTCATTTCCTGACCTCTCCAGCTGATCCAGCTCTTCACTCGTCACTCTCGCGTATCTCTCCTTTTTCTCTTCTGTCTTGTCTTCCTCGTTCAGTCTTTTATCCAAACTTAGGTCGCCAAATAAATCAAAATTGAAAACACAACGGTGCATTATACAGGCTAACAAAGTTGACAACTTTTGATGAGGGTTTCAGTGAAACGTTTCGTGTTGCCATGGAAACCACACAGACTCGGGCAATAAGATATAAGCGGAGTAAAATTTTCAGTGATGAGGTATTTTTCATTTGAGCACGGCTACCCACCCCAATAGCAAATTTCCTTTGGCTTGGATGTGGCCCAAATAAACAGCAAAGATGTGGCCCAGTTACGGAAGTGAATGATGGCCCATATCTGGCCCAGGTATATGACAGCTGTGTTTGAACCATAACATAGCCAGACCTCTGCCACAGCTGGACCAACACCAAAAGATCATATGGCTTACAGCTGGGCCTCATACGGCACGCCTGTATGGCTGAGTTCTGGTAAAGCCTAATGGCTCTTATGTGGCCCACATGTGGCTGACAGACCAAAAGCCAGATTTTACCCAGAAGCTAACCTTATTTACACCAAACCTTTTACCTGGCTCACTTTCGGAAGTGAATGATGGGCCACATCTGGCCCTAGGGTGTATTAGCTTTAACTGAACCATAACAAAACCAGACTTCTACCAGGAGTAAACTAAATATGGCCCTTATGTGGCCTTCATATCGTTGACAGAGTGACATTACTTGAAGTGAATGACAGGTCTGCTGGCACCAAATAACAATAATAATTTTAGTGCAATATGAGCAGTGATTAAGTTGCCCTGTATATGGATCACTTTAACCATCCATGATATGTATGAAAATGAAACACACACGTTTTGCTTCAGTTTTATTTCACAAAATGTAGTACAAACAAAAATGAACAGTACAAAAAAATGAACAATATGTAACTATAAATGAACAGTTTAAATTTAGCTTAACTGTCAGCTCCAGCTCTTTTCTTTTCATTAGCAGTTTTTTCTCTCTTTTCTCCCACCATCTCTGTCACCAGCCAGATGAAGCCATGCCTGAGACTGAGGAAGTCACTGGGTTTCTTCTAACAGCACCTTCAGAATGCAGAACATTAGAAAGAGTAGTGTTATTGTAGCTTTTGATATAATGCAATGCACTGCAAATTTTCAAAAAGTTTTTATATGTTTCCTGACTGGAAACATCACAAACTGGCATGGGATGTGCACGGCCCAGGACAGGAAGACTCTGCAACGAGTGATTAAAACTGCCCAAAACATCATTGGCACCCATCTACCAAGCCTCAGTGATATCGGGGAGGTGAGGTGCCTGCGCAGAGCCAAAAGGATCCTAAAAGACAACAGCCACCCCAGCCACAGCCTGTTCACCCTGCTGCCGTCAGGCAAAAGATACAGAAGTATTCGCTGCCGTACCACCAGACTACAGAGCAGCTTCTTCCCTCAGGCTGTGAGACTACTAAATGCACCATCTGAACTCCTCCATGTTTAATAATTTTATTTTCTATACAATCAATTAATCAATCAAGAGGGAACCACACTTTAATTTCATTATTCAACCTGTTGTATAATGACAAATAAACTTCCTTGTATCCTTGTATCCTTGTATATTTCATAAACTGTATGTATGACTTTCAGTTGAATCAGTCAGTCACTTGTCAGATGCATAGAGAGGGAGAAGACAGGCAAAGGAGCGTCACCTCTCACGTGACACTGGTTGCATCACTACAGACAAGTACTGTGATTGGTTCGTTGCGGCCAGGGGATTGTGGGATTTGTAGTTCTTGAAAGACCGCACTTGAGCTAAGTTAGTCGCTAAACCAGTCTCCCGGTCCGCACACACACTTTTGAGGGCAAAGGCGAGTGAAATGTTTGCACTAAGAGAAGCACATAGAAACTGCGAAAGATGGCCACTCGACCATATATTCATGTTGGTGGACGGGCAGAGGTGCCATGCATAGATCTCTGGCTTTGTTACTTGCTAACGTTAGCAGCTAATCACCACTGACACGCCTCAGCTGCGTTAGCACCCAATGTTAGCAGCTAATATAATTTACACTTAATTTACACTGGGCGTTAGCTCCCGTGAGCTGCGTTAGCTGCTAATATAATTTATATACCGTGCTTCATATGGCTTCATATAGACACAGGTGCTGTGTTAGCAGCCAATGTTAGTAGCGCTTAAAGTTAGCGACCGCTTTTAGCAAAATCAGACATTAGAGATCATTAAAGTTTAATCAAACATTTTCATCCTAAAAGCAGCAGGCTTAGCGAGGATGCTAACGCAGCCATAAGCCTGTGTCTAGTCACCGCCTTCACACGTCTTAAAGAAGAACAGACTTCTGTTTGGCTAATCATCTCATAGTTTTCTCCTCCAAAGACCAAAGGTTTTGTGGCACCAAAACTTAGCGAGAATAAAATCGCCATTTATTATCATTAGTTCAACAAAACTTAAAAGGTTTAAAATTCACTTACCAAGCCAGTTGAAAGATGAGAGGAGCCAGGGGAAAAATTAGGCAAATAAGGTCCTGGTCATGTGCTGCAAAAGACTCCACTCTGCCACCTGGGCAGGTGTCAGAGTGTATGGCCAAACTGAAGGTTAGGATGTGGCCCACATGTGTTCTGCCATATCACATTTGCCAGTTACAAATCAGGTGTGGCCCAAAAGTAAAATGTATTATCTGGGCCAAGCGCTTCAATTACAGAACTGTCCCAGAGGAGAAATCCCCTCCATTTTTGAAGGTATGGCCAAACCAATGTGGTTATGATGTGGCCCTCATGTGTTTTGCCGGATCACATCTCAGCCAGAGGAACCAGCTAGATGCCACATGTGGCCCAAAAGTCAGTGCTATCAGGGTATGCTGTCATGCTCATTTGAGCACATTCTAAACGTCTGATTCAGTGGTGTAGTCTACGTGATACGCCGGTATACGGCGTATACCCACTAGAAAAGGTCCCGCATTTCCGTATAACCACTTAAAATGCGTAAAGATACGTATCAGTATGTTTTTTTGACATAACGTTCACTTTTCCGTTCATAAAGTCGCCTTCTTTGTGTTACGAAGTGGGCTCTTTTTGACCATATTTCGGGGGACACTACAGCTGGAGCTAACGTTAACAGGGAGCCTGTGTGTGTGTGTGTGTGTGTGTGTGTGTGTGTGTGTGTGTGTGTGTGTGTGTGTGTGTGTGTGCGTGTGCGCGCGCGCGTATACCCAATACTAGACTACACCACTGGTCTGATTGACCAATCAGATTGCTCGGTCGGATCTACATGTTGTATTAAACATAAATAAAACTTATGCACATACACATACACCAGTAAACCAACAATAAACCAACAACAAACCCTGGTTCACAGCAAACTGAGGCAGCTCCGCCAGGCCAAGGAGGAGGCTTACAGACGTGGGGATAAAGTCCTGTATAATAGAGCCAGAAGGTTCAAGGTTCAAGAGGTTTATTTGCCACATGCATGATTGTACATGTACAGCAGCAGTGAAATGAGACTGCAACTACTCCAGCACTGTGCGAATATACTTGTATAAGGAGGAAAGTCAAAACAAACAAACAACAAATAAATAAAATGTAATATAGCCTACATGAGAAATGAACGGCATATTACATAGTACATAGCCTAGTAAGGAAAATAAAGTACAACTTGTGACTACTCAACTTAAAACAGTTGTAACAGTTGCAGTGTGCAGATGACTGTGTGCATAGCCTATAATATCATATTATAGCCTACTTCACTTTTCCATAACTGGTAGATTTTTTTGTTTCCTTTTTATGCTTACATAAATACATATTTACATGTAGATGTATAGCCTACATGGCAGTAATGTGTTTGTTCACTGTGCTCCTATGTCTGTAAGTGCATGAGAGCGGAGTCAAATTCCTTGTATGTGTGTTCATGCAGACTTGGCGAATAAGACTGATTCTGATTCCTAACTAAATAAAAACAACAACAACAGCAATTATTAGTCAGCCTATTACATGGACGCAGATTGGATGTGGACGGTCTCTACCAATGTCAAGGAACTGATAAATATTCCCTGCCCACATATTTTATATTTCTGTCATCAGTTCTGGTTGTTTCAGGCCTGTGAGCGGCTGCTGGGAACTCTAAGCAGACTGAGTTGCCAGGTTTGTGTGTTTTGTGCAAAAAGTGCACTGTTCTTTACAGAGACGGAGAGGGGAAGCGCAACATAAGGGGAATACCCGACATGATACCTGGTAACCGTCAGCCTGCGCTACGCAACTGTTGCCTAGCAGCAGCGCTGAAGTGAGCGGCGGGAGATTTGAATTTAACGGTTGGTGTTTCTGGTTTAAAACATCAAAGTTTAATTTGAAAACCAAACCAAACCAAGAAGAGAACAAGGATGGAGAACATTGGGTTCTTCATGAAGAAGAACCAATGTTTAAGTAAGAACTGAGCTAAGTTAAGAATGTTCTGGAATCACAGCTGAGCCAACAGTCTCCATCTTTGATGTTTAATAAACTTCACCAGCTGAGTTATTAGAGGCCGGCTCATTTTTACATCAATATAATTTCTATGGAAAGTTAGCCACAGCGCCCTGATGTGTTTGTGAATGTGATGCATCATTTAATGAGGGGAATCTAGCAGCAGGTGGCGCTGCAGGGTCTCTGCTGAGCTCTCTGGCTGTGAGTTCAGGAGTTATTTGAAATTTTTAAAAAAATAACTGGAAGTTTTTGAGAGGATCAGCTTCATGTTTGAGCATTGCTGTGGCTCTGTCATGAATGCAGCGTTTTATTAGCTGCAGAAAACTCTGGCCGTTTATGAGCTGCTGTTAAAATCCAGTGGAAATTCATTTGTTGGTTTGATTTAGGGAGGTTTGCTTTGTCTCCATGTGACACCGACTCTTTGTTTTAGCTGCAGCAAACAGCGAGTTGATCAGGAGCGCAGACAGGAGAAGAAGCAGCTGAAGAGGCTCCGACAGGCTTCACTCCTCCTGCTCTTTACTCTCTGAGCCACATAGAGGTGATAATGCTGCACATTTAGCCTGCTGGGCACTTTAACTTGTTGCTTAAATAGTCTCTCCTCTTACCAGGCTCATCATGTGTTTTTCTGCGCTTGTAGATACACAACACATTTATATTGCAGAGCTTTGTTTCCAGGAGGCACACAGTGAGTGTAGGGAGCCTTGGATTTGATTTGTACTGAGATGCAATACTCCTCCCAGCACTAGGTGGCGTATGGTTAAGGCAGAGGCCACAGGACGTCCAAGGGCCTACTCATATTAGGGCCATTTGCTCCGCATCGTACTAAAGAAAAAATGCCCCCCTCCCCAGTCCCCGGATGGCCTGCACTCACATTACCTAAAGCTGGGTTTATGAGCTGAGCTGCTAAACTGGGTGAGTCATACATTATTACACCATACACTGATTATACTCTAATGCTCAATCAGTCAGTCTCCTCCTGGGGCGTTGTCTCCCAGGCTGGACTTGGTGTTCTCTGGGTGTTTTCCTCTGTGGGCTTGTTTCTCCTGCTGGAGGTGATAACTTGGGAACTGGTGACATGTTGGTGTCGTATTCGATGAGCAGTTCTGGTTTTCCACTGCTTTCTGGATCCTCAGTGGTCGAATGGGGTTGTGGGGGTTCTGTGTTTTCCTCGATGTTCTTGTGCTTTGGACTTTGAGGAACTCTCTCTGTCTTGTCTGGGCTGTAATGTGGCCTTCTCCAGTGCTGAGGCCTGTGTGTGTACTGGGGTCTATGTGTGCATTGTGGCCTGTGTGGCTGTCTCACTTCCTTTTTGGCTGCTTTTGTGGCCTCCTGACTCTGTCACTCAGTCTATCATCGATGTTGTTATTTCAGGCTTTTTGACCGTGTGGAGAGCTGATGTCAGCAGATGTCTTTGATCAGCAGTGTGAGTGTTTCTCCACACAGGAGGCGACTTTCACTCCTCAAATGTCACACAGAGATACTGAGCTATATTCCCAAATCCTGAACCCCGGGTACAGAGGCTCAGTGAAGGTGTTGTTGAAGGTGTGGAGGTGGATCAGTGTGTCAGAGGAGACGCTGTAGAAGGACAGAGAGCCAGCAGGCCAGTCCAGATACACTGCCACTCTCTTAGAGGAGGAAGGGTCAAGAATGGCTGTATATCTGTTATTGTGCCACGCATAGAAACCACCATCACAGCAGGTCAGACTCCAGGACTTGTCATTCAATCCAAGAACACAGTCATAACTGTCTCCTTTCCTGCCAACTCCTCTGTAAGTCACTCCCATATAAACCTTTTCATCCCACTCGACCTCCCAGTAGCAGCGACCAGTCAGACCATCACTACACAGGATCTGTCTCCAGGAGTCAAACCTCTCTGGGTGATCAGGATATGGCTGTTTCTCTGTCACTGCTGTCATCTTCCTGTTGTCCTCAGACAGGACGATTTCTCTGTTTGCTGTGTTTGTGTCCAGTTTGAGTTCACAGGAATCTGATGGAGAGAACAAGACACAACAGACCTGCTGTGGTTATTATCTGCTGATTTATTAACAGTTTGATTATTGATCTGTTAACAATTTGATGCTGACACATTGAGGGAAAATACCAGCTGCTGCAGTGCGTCATTGTTCTGTTTTTCTGACATGAAAAAATAATTTTCTTCTCATTTGGTTTAGTACATTTCTCCAAACTGACATTTATGTTGTCAAAACCATGAACACAGCCACTGAAGAAAATGTTCAAGAAAGTGTTATTGCTGTAATCAGTGAGTTTTTCCTAATCAAGACGTTTATTTCTGTCAGCAAGCTATTGTTAGATAATTTGTTAAAGTTTCTGTTAGTTTTGTAAAATTGAAAAAGTTTACACAATTATGTGAACTGTTCTGAGACAGAGGAGCTCAGTTGGGACAGTTTTCTGCAGAGAGTTTTTCAGCAGTTTTATTGTGTTGAAACAATGATCAATGTACAGATTGTGAGTGTGTTCACTGTTTCAACAGTTTGGGACCACTAGCTAACTGAGATGGCCAACAAGGACAAGTTATCTACCTGCTCTCTGGACCCCATTCCCATCAGACTTGTGAAGGTCTGCCCTGTCATCATGAGCATTATCAACTCCTCCCCCCTAACTGGCACTGTACCTTGCAGTCTCAAAATCGCCTCAGTCACCCCTATCCTAAAAAAGCCTGGTTTGGACCCTGAGGACCTTGGTAACTACCGGACAATTTCTAACCTCCTCTTCCCAAGTAAGATCTTGGAAACAGCAGTTGCTGCCCAAATTCAACAACACATGTCCAACCAAAAGCTTTTTGAATCATTCCAATCAGACTATAAGACCTCACCACAGCACAGAGACTGCCCTTTTGAAAATCACCAATGACCTTCTCATTGCTGTTGAATCTGGTCACATCAGTATTGTTGTTCTCCTGGACCTCTCCGCTGCATTTGACATGGTTTCTCACACTATCCTGCTACTACTACTACTATACTGGAGGGGAAGAGGTGATTCCAGGCTGGATCAAGTCTGACAGTTCTTGAATCCCAGTACCGGGCGTCGGGTTCTGTCACTTGGTCTCATGGTTTCACACTAACCCCGAACCTCCGTTTGAGCATGTTGTTCCTCAGGCTTAGGTTATTTTCTTCTGTTGTTTAAACTGTTCATATTTCTATTTTTTTTCTACATTCCTCGTTTATAATGTTTATATTGCTTTTTGCTATTTATTATCTGTTTATACTGTTTATAATGTAAATTTTGCTTCATATTTTGCTATACACTTTGCTGCTGTAATGCGTGAAATTTCCCCACCGTGGAACTAATAAAGGAATATCTTATCTTATCTTATCCTCCTGGACTGCCTCTCCGCCTACATTGGACTCACTGACAGAGCCCTCTCCTGGTTTCAACCATATCTCTCCAACAGGCAACAGTTTGTCACCATCAGTGGTTCCAGATCCTGCACGGCCCCAGTTAACCTCGGTGTGCCACAAGGTTCCATGCTTGGTCCATTACTTTTCACCATATGCATGCTTCCCCTTGGTCAGATCATCTGCCACCATGGTCTCAGCTTTCCTATGCTGATGACACTCAGTTGTATCTCAGCACCACACCATCCAATCAGTTCCCTCCTCAGTCCCTAGTCAATTGCCTCAGAGAAGTAAAGACCTGGATGACCTCTAATCTCCTCAAACTTAACAGTTCAAAGACAGAGCTCTTGGTTGTGGCTCCCAAGGTGTGAGTCTGCAACCTGGGCATTATTCTGGACATTACCCTCTCCTACACATCACACATCAAATCTATCACTAAATCTGCCTTCTATCACCTCAACAATATCTCCAGACTCCACCCCTCACTCTCTGATCCTGTGGCATTAACAGAAATATTTATTAATGTGCACTGTCCCTAGGGATGGGATTTGATAAGATTTTAGCGATTCCGATTCCATGATCGAATCTGCTTATCGATTCGATTCTTTAACGATTCTCTTATGGAATCTCACTGGGCAAGGGGAAGAAAAAAAAAGTATAAATGGTATAAAAGAAAGTATAAACTTTCTTTTATATCATTGTGTTGTTAAAATGCCACCACTCCTGTCCATCCAAATGACTTTTACACAACTGCATTTGAGTGTTCAAATTATTGAAATATTTATTAAATAACTGTACAAAACTGTACCAAACAAATATTCCTTTTTTCCTCAGTCTGGGTACAGAAGGATCAGATACAAGCTGCATCTGACTGGAGAAGTTCGGATACTACGTGCTACTCGGTTATTTTGCTCGAAAGCTTAAAAGGTATTGAGTACCGCAAAACAAACCTAAAGCATAAGTAAAAGAAAATCTCTTCTCCCCTTGACCCTAAAACAAAACTGACATTTAAAATAAAAAATCAGAAATTCCAATGCAGAAATTAAGATCCAACACACTTTAACATGTTATAGACAATGCTCCTGCCATTATAAAGCGTTTATGAGCTGAGCTGCCAAAAATAAAACCAGTCCAACAATGACAAATACAACCAAGTCAGGAACTCTAATGTAGAAAAATAACAGTTTAACATGTTACTAGACAATGCTAGCTGGAACCGGTTCTCAAATCCCATCCCTAACTGTCCCTGTTAAGTACAATTAAATAAAATCAACTAAATCGACACTTACACTTCCTCAAACCTGCTTTCAACCACTGCTCTCCACCATGGTCCACCCTGGAAGAAGAAACAGAGTCAGAGCAGCAGATTCTCTTTGGGGATGGAAACATGGGCAGTAAATAACCTTCCCTATGAAGGATTTAGCAGACCACATCACTCATATCCACCAATAAACATGAAACAATATTTCTCAGGCCTCTGTAAGACATTGTGTGTGTCTCTCCATACCTGAGAGCCTCCAGTCTCCAGGTTGGATCCTCCAGTCCAGCAGAGAGCAGCTTCACTCCTGAGTCTCCTGGATGATTGTAGCTCAGGTCCAGCTCTCTCAGATAGGAGGGGTTGGAGCTCAGAGCTGAGGCCAGAGAAGCACAGCCTTCCTGTGTGAGCAGACAGCCTGACAGCCTGCACACCATCACAAACACAATCAGTCCACCACATCATCTGCTTTGTGTTTTCACAAAGACCCACACAGCTTAGGAACCTGATCAGTGACATGAAGCTGCATGGAAATCAGGACTGAACTGGTCATGTGTTGAGCAGGTTGAGGAATCCTGACCTGAGAGTCTCCAGTCTGCAGTGTGGACTCTCCAGTCCAACAGAGAGCAGCTTCACCCCTGAATCCTGCAGCTGGTTGTTACTCAGGTCCAGCTCTCTCAGACTAGAGGACTGGGAGCTGAGAACTGAGGCCAGAGCTGCACAGCTTCTCTCTGACAGATTACACACACTCAGCCTGAGGAGGAAGTAGAGATGAAAACAAAAATATTAAACTACGTTTTTCTCTTGTGGAGATAACAACATGATGTGTAAAATATGGCCAGCTCTCTATGAACCTACACAGATTTCTTTGAGGCTTTGACCAGTGGCAGCAGCCCCAGAAGAGCCTCCTCTGAAGCAGAGTATTTCTTCAGGTCAAACACCTCCAGATCTTCTTCTGATGACAGTAAGATGAAGACCAGAGCTGACCACTGAGCAGGGGACAGTTTGGCTGTGGAGAGACGTCCTGATCTCAGGTACTGTTGGATCTCCTCCACTAGAGAATGGTCATTCAGCTCATTCAGACAGTGGAACAGGTTGATGCTTCTCTCTGGAGAAGGATTGTCCCTGATCTTCTCCTTGATGAACTGGACTGTTTCCTGATTGGTCTGTGAGCTACTTCCTGTCTGTGTCAGCAGGCCTCGTAGGAGAGTCTGGCTGCTCTGCAGTGAAAGACCCAGGAGGAAGCGCAGGAACAAATCCAGGTGTCCATTTGGACTCTGTAAGGCCTTGTCCACAGCACTCTGGTACAGGTGTTTTAGTTGGGAGGTTGATTGTCCTTCTGACAGCAGATTGACTCCAGAGTTGATGAATGTCACAAAGACATGAACAGCAGCCAGAAACTCCTGAACGCTCAGATGGACGAAGCAGAAAACCTTGTCCTGGTACAGCCCACGCTCCTCTTTAAAGATCTGTGTGAACACTCCTGAGTACACTGAGGCTGCTCTGATATCAGTGCCACACTCTGCCAGGTCTGCTTCATAGAAGATCAGGTTGCCTTTCTCCAGCTCCTCAAAAGCCAGTTTTCCCAGAGACAGGATCATCTCCCTGGTCTCTGGAGTCCAGACTGGATCTGGCTCAGCTCTCTCATGATACTTGATGTTCTGCAGTTTGGACTGGACCACCAGGAAGTGGATGTACATCTCAGTCAGGGTCTTGGGCAGGTCTCCTCCCTCACTGGTTTTCAACACATCCTCCAGAACTGTAGCAGTGATCCAGCAGAAGACTGGGATGTGGCACATGATGTGGAGGCTTCGTGACGTCTTGATGTGGGAGATGATTCTGCTGGCCTGCTTCTCATCTCTGAATCTCTTCCTGAAGTATTCCTCCTTCAGTGGGTCAGTGAAGCCTCTCACCTCTGTCACCATGCCAACACACTCAGGAGGGATCTGATTGGCCGCTGCAGGTCGTGAGGTTATCCAGAGGCGAGCAGAGGGAAGCAGGTTCCCCTTGATGAGGTTTGTAAGCAGAATGTCCACTAAGGTGGACTCTGTAACATCAGTCAGGATCTGGTTGTTGTTGAAGTCCAGAGGAAGTCGACACTCATCCAGACCGTCAAAGATCAACACAACCTGGAACTGCTCAAACCTGCTGATTCCTGCTTCTTTGGTCTCAGTGAAGAAGTGATGAAGAAGTTCCACCAAGCTCAACTTTTTCCCTCTCAGCAGATTCAGCTCTCTGAAAGTCAATGGAAATGTGAAGTGGACATGCTGGTTGGCTTTGTGTTCAGCCCAGTCCAGAGTGAACTTCTGTGTTAAGACTGTTTTCCCAATGCCAGCCACTCCCTTTGTCATCACTGTCCTGATTGGTTGATCTCTTCCAGGTAAAGGTTTAAAGATGTCTTCACATTTGATTGGTGTTTCTGGTCTGGCTGGTTTCCTGAATGCTGTTTCAATCTGTCTGACCTCATGTTCCTCATTGAGCTCTCCACTCTCTCCCTCTGTGATGTACAGCTCTGTGTAGATCTGATTCAGAGGTGTTGGGTTTCCTGCTTTAGCAATCCCCTCAAACAAACACTCAAACTTCTTCTTCAGGTTAGATCTGAGTTCACGTTGGCATCCTGTGAGAGTTTCTGAGTGGAGACAAACAAGAGAAAACATAAACAAATGGATGTTGTATTAAATGTAATGTGAGTATTTCCTGGTAAGTGTACCTATTGACACTTTTGAACTCTAAGAGTTTAGCGAAGGCTATTTCAGTTTTTCTGCAATCATTTCTTTTGCCAGCAGTTCAATGACATACACTATATTACCAAAAGTATTCGCTCACCCATTCAAATGATCAGAATCAGGTGTCCTAATCACTTGGCCTGGCCACAGGTGTATAAAATCAAGCATTCAGGCATGCAGACTGTGAAACAAGACATTTGTGAAAGAATGGGCCGCTCTCAGGAGCTCAGTGAATTCCAGCGTGGAACTGTCATAGGATGCCACCTGTGCAACAAATCCAGTCGTGAAATTTCCTCGCTCCTAAATATTCCACAGTCAACTGTCAGCTCTATTATAACAAAATGGAAGTGTTTGGGAACAACAGCAACTCAGCCACGAAGTGGTAGGCCATGTAAAGTGACGGAGAGGGGTCAGCGGATGCTGAAGCGCATAGTGCAAAGAGGTCGCCGACTTTCTGCACAGTCAATTGCTACAGAGCTACAAACTTCATGTGACCTTCAGATTAGCCCAAGTACAGTACGCAGAGAGCTTCATGGAATGGGTTTCCATGGCCGAGCAGCTGCAGCCAAGCCACACATCACCAAGTGCAATGCAAAGCGTCGGATGCAATGGTGTAAAGCACGCCGCCACTGGCCTCTAGAGCAGTGGAGACGCGTTCTCTGGAGTGATGAATCACGCTTTTCCATCTGGCAATCTGATGGACGAGTCTGGGTTTGGAGGTTGCCAGGAGAACGGTACATTTCAGACTGCATTGTGCCGACTGTGAAATTTGGTGGAGGAGGAATTATGGTGTGGGGTTGTTTTTCAGGAGCTGGGCTTGGCCCCTTAGTTCCAGTGAAAGGAACTTTGAATGCTTCAGGATACCAAAACATTTTGGACAATTCCATGCTCCCAACCTTGTGGGAACAGTTTGGAGCGGGCCCCTTCCTCTTCCAACATGACTGTGCACCAGTGCACAAAGCAAGGTCCATAAAGACATGGATGACAGAGTCTGGTGTGGATGAACTTGACTGGCCTGCACAGAGTCCTGACCTGAACCCGATAGAACACCTTTGGGATGAATTAGAGCGGAGACTGAGAGCCAGGCCTTCTCGACCAACATCAGTGTGTGACCTCACCAATGCGCTTTTGGAAGAATGGTCAAAAATTCCTATAAACACTCTCCTCAACCTTGTGGACAGTCTTCCCAGAAGAGTTGAAGCTGTAATAGCTGCAAAAGGTGGACCGACATCATATTGAACTCTATGGGTTAGGAATGGGATGGCACTTCAGTTCATAGTATGAGTAAAGGCAGGTGAGCGAATACTTTTGGTAATATAGTGTAGTTAAATGATAACACTGGTATTTTTCAGCCTGGGCCCTATTTGTCCACCTTTTGGGGTCTAAATGACTGATAGTACTCGACCAGTTTCAAAACTTTTTAGTCCCTAAGCAATATTGCTTAAGCCAGCAGCTAGGTTGCCTGTCCACTTACTTCCAATAAAAGATGGTTATTATAGTATTCTTATGGAAGACAGGAAATGGTTTGGAGTTAGGAAAAGGTTAGGTGTAGGCACAATAACAGTCCTTTTTCACATGGAAACTGAATTCCAGTCTTGCTTGTGAAACAATACCACAACAGTCTTGCTTCACACTATCTTGCAGCACATTCTGATGTCGTGCATTTAAGGTCCTGTGTCTTGTGTGCCCACCATCCACCCCAACCACCTCCCTACGTGGATGTTTCAGCTCTTTATACTCTGTCATGTTCCTCCTCTACGCCCCCTCGCCTCATAGACGTGCTAAAAGTTACGTTGTGCATCTATATAGGATACCAAGTGACATATGTGATGTACCAACCCTCACTTCTTTCACAAACCATCTAAAAAGTGGTTACTGGAAAACCAAATCTGCACCCACATTGAATCTTGAATCTTAAGTCATCAGATATTCTGTATTGTCATGTGTACTTAATGTATCTGATATTTTTATTTGTATAAATTCTGTGTAATTGTTTAGTTGATGGGAGTGTTGCTGGTGACGGGCCAATCTGGTGACCAAGTATGCTTAAATACTTTGTTATGTATGCAAATCCTGTTAATTTGTGCGTACATAATTATATCTATGTATGCTAACCTGTGCAATAACACTGGCACACACACGTCTGTGTGTGCAAAATATGTGCAATTGGGCAACGTGCAATATTCAGCTCCAGCACTTTAACATCTAATGGACACCCTATGTTTGGTCTGTCATGAGTAACATGTTTATTGTTTGTCTATGTTATGTTATGTACTGTATTCTTTATTCTTATTGTTATTGTACCTCACACCATTTACTGGTAGTGTATTTTTGTTTTATTGATTACATTGCTAACATCAACCTGCCCAGGGACAAAGGATGGAAATTAGCTGCTCGCTACAATCCTACATATTTACACGAAAGTGTCCATTAATATGTACTGTCCCTGATTTCTTTATCAAAATAAATAAATACTCAAATACTCAAATATCAGATGCTGAAGGGACGTGACAAAGCATCTGTATGAATGAGACTGGGGTGGGGGCAAGAGGAGGAAGAAAAGCTGCCACCTGCTGGCTGGGAGAGAAATACTCGTGTAAAAAGTGTCAGAGGCTGATCTAATCTAACTGAAGGTTTTTGATGTTCAGCGAAGCTCAAGTCGGCTGGTCTAAGTGAAAAACTGAATTTAAAAAATCTCACAGTTTAGAAGATCTGGGCATCGAGTGCACAGCCAAATAGTGGGAAAAAATTAAGCAAGATTAAAAACAGATTAAGGCTGAGATTTTTTGGTTTTTCATTCAGTGGGAAAAGGAAGCAAAAGGCAGAACCTGAACTTGACGGGTTTTGCCCGTTATGGAAAGTTACAGGTTTCCCTTGTCAGTGGAAAAGGGCCACATGACATCGATTTAGCTCATAACTGCTGGTGGAAAAACCTTTTCCACCAGCAGTTAGGGTTAGGGTTAGCAGCTTTTTACACAAACACTACAAATCAACACTTTAACCAGGTTATCTGTGGGGATTGTGCTCATTTCCCCTCCAGTCTGGAAAGATGAGATCTAGTTTTAGAAATGTCTGTATTTACAGCAGAGGGTAGAAATACAAACATTTCCATTTTCCCATCATTCCTCCTTTCCATCCTGTTAAAGGAGTTGAAAGCGTCTTACTGCTCTGCAGACGCTCAGCCAGCTCCTCCTGCTTCATTCTCCTCAGGAAGTGCAGTGTGATCTGCAGAAAAGCCTCTCTGCTGCTCCACCTCTGCTCTTCCTCCTCACCGTCCAACACCTCCTCATCCTCCCTCTGCCTCTCTAAGCATTCTGGGTAATCTGGACTCAGAGACCTCTGGAGGTTTTTCAGCTCCTTCTTCACAAAGGTGACCATGTTCTCCTCCAGCAGCTGCAACAGAAAAATAAAAGAATCAGACTTCCACATTAAAATCTGGTCACAAAACACAAAATCAAATCCAGGTCAAAGAGGCTGAAAGATGTAAAGAGAGCAGCACGGAGACGATTCTGAGCAGAATGGTTGTTTTTCAGTTGGTATGTTGTTGTACATTTACACACCATAAATATGGAGGCCAGGTCTGTTTGATCCTGCTGGGCAGACTGAGCACTGGGAACCTCTGAGCTCTGCTGGTGGACTCTGTGGAGGACACACACACACACACACACACACACACACACACACACACACACACACACGTCTCATGACTGTGTATCTGAAAACAGAAAAAAAAACATCTGTTTTTTTATCAGTTTGATATAATTACCCATGATCTACAGAGTGCTGATTGTGTTTGAAGAAATCAGGTCGCCCCTTAGACCCCTCACTCTTCATGGACACACAGCTGGACTCGGGGGAGTCTGGTCTCTCCTGCTGGATCCTGATAGAGACATCATGAACACAGTGAAGAAGATCTCAGTCCTGATTAAGAAAAGTGTTGTACTTTCTTAACAACTCTAACATACTCAAATAATAATGACTTGACTATTCCCAGAGAAAACATTATGTGTAAAATATCTTGGTACAGCCACAGAGCAGTCAGGGGGGTCTGGTCTCTCCTGAGCTCTGAGATGGAGAACAGTCATGGACAGCCAGAGATCCTCGTCTTACCTCTGAGCTTTGGTCCTGCTGTCATGTTCTCCAGACAGAGTGGTACTAATGCCCATATAATAACTAAGTGTGTAAAAGCAAATAACAACTAGAACAGGAATTCAGTTCACTGTCATGCAGCTTTTAAAACCAGGACAGGGCAAACCATATGCCAAATCATGATATCCAAAATCCCAGATGATATTATGTCTCATATCATGATATTGATATAATATCAATATATCGCCCAGACTTAACAAGAAGTCACCTTGACTTTTCTAAATGTTATACATTTGAATGCACTGAAGTATTCACAAACAAAAAGCAATAAAAGGAAAAACATTCATGGTCAGGGACCACATACAGTACCTTCACACACCACCAGAGGGCCATGGACCACTGGTTGAAAACCACTGTTTTACAGAGTAAATGAAAAGCAAGGTTATATATGACAAAGCTGGGGGGTTTCTTCCGACAAATGACCCGATCAGTGATGTGAAACTGTAATTCAGTCCAAACAGTGAGTTTCTGTCTCTCAGTCACACTAACACACTAAGATAATAAAGTCTTACTTAATCACAGAAGTGAGTTTATCTCTAAACAGTAGAGGTGGTTCCATAGAGGTATTGCTCTTCATGGACACACAGCTGGGCTCAGGGGAGTCTGCTCTCTGCTGCTGGATCCTGATAGAAACATCAGGAACACAGTGAAGCTCATGTGGGTTTATAAAGAACAACATTTTACTCTCTTAGTGATGCTGACATGCTGAGATGATAATGACTTACGTTTTCTCAGAAGCATCTTGAAGTTGTACAGGTCGATCCATAGACCAGTCGCTCTTCATGGACTCACAGCTGGGCTCAGATTCAGGTTCAGGTTCATGTTCATGTTCTCCAGACAGAGTGTTTCTAGAGGCGGGGAACCTCCTCTCTTTCTTCCCAGCCGGTTCCATAGCAGAGCCAACACCTTGACACAAACACAGCGGCTGATTGATGACAACAAGCTTTTCCATGACAGGATATACGATATTGATATTTAGTTTCCTGGGGTTACATTTGTGATAATTCTTTTGTCTGGGTGTAATTTATGAATTATTTTTTAAATATATATTCTTTTAACTGCTTACTAATTTCATGTTGCATTTCTCATCACCTTCTTTGTGTTTTTTTAAAATTCTAATCCATTTGTTCAGGTTTCAACGGGTTAAGACTGAAATAGCAGGCACAGTTGAAAATAGTGTAAAAATAATATAACAGGGCTCTTCGCTCTTGGTGAATCAGCTGCATATAAAAACAAACTCCAGTCATGTTGAGCTGAGCTGTCAGACTGGTTCTGCATATTCAGCATATTTCATGGATGGAGAGTTGAGATTACATTCTACCTGACTCTGACTTCTGTCACCAGTACAAAATACATTTACACTGGAGGAACTGCACAATTCCCGCTGCCTCAAAAGGGCTCAGAACATGATTTTCCATCCTGGTCCCAGCCTGTTTGAGCTGCTGCCATCAGGCAGGCGGTACAGGGGCATCAGAGCCAGGACAAATAGGCTGAAAAACAGCTTCTACCCCACTGCAGTGAATGCACTCAATGCTGCTAAGAGATAGTGCAATTAGATTGTGAATGTGTTTGTGTGTTTCTACTGTTTATTTTTATTCTATTTATTATGTGGTTTTTGTTTGTTTGTTTGTTTTTTTTACAATGTTTTTAAATTGAATGAATGAATGACTGTCAAGGATCGTACTTTAATTTCGTTGTACATTGTACAATGACAATAAAGACATTCTATTCTATTCTATTTAAACACAAATTTCATTTTCTCCACAATGTCAGATATCAATATTAAATTAAGACATGATGAATATTTACATCTGTTAACAGAAATCAGGTTTGGAAAGACTTACCAGCTCCTAGTGGTCCCAGTCTGCTCTCAGTCCTCCAGCTCTGAAACACAATGTAGGCGCCTGTTCATCAAACATCTCTAATGATCCCTGGTCGGCTCTTTACCTGCTGAGTCACATCCACATCAAATCCAAGAGACTTTCAGCTTCACCTGGAGAGGAAACACAGAGAGAGAAGACACTGCTGACTCTCCTGAGACAGTCCTGAGTGTGTGTGTGTGTATGTGTACTTGCGATCTGAGGGTGTGGTTACTTCCTCATAAATTCACCAGAGCCCTGTCCCATGCAGCTGGATTTGGGCTTAGTGAGGTAACTTCAGGGTTAACCCTGCTGGGTTTTCTGTACCATGAAAGTAGTTTACTTTTTATCGGGGTACGTTGCCGTGGTAACATATTCTGGACACCTAACCTGCTCTGGAGCAGGTGAAGTTCAGGATAAGAGCTCAGCAGGTAGAAAAGCCACACCTACTGACCAATCAGTTCTCTTGGAAAATGGCCTGCCCATTGGATTCCCTTGGTTCCCTTTCTTTTTCTTCTTCTTCTATAAATTAATACATTTTACTTAGACTTCTTATTTTAATTCAGTTTGTTTTTCTCTCACATTTTTTTCAAGTTTGAAGAGAAGAAGAAGAAGAAGGTTTTTTTTTTTTGTTTTGTTTTTTTTTTACTAGAACTAGATATAACAATTTTCCTAAGTATTTTATTGATAATGATATTGAAAATTATAATATGGAGGAGGTGGCTAGCTTCACTTTTTTTTTTTGTTTTTTTTTTTGGTAAATATAGGACCTTAGTTAGCAGGACAACTGGAGATGAGCATGAAGTGATGGAGAGAAATCCCAACTCGGTGTTTGTGAATGCAGTGGATGAGACGGAAGTTTAAGTACATGTAAGGGTAAAAAAGTCTACTGATATAAATGATATTGATATGGCACTGGTTAAAAAAAAAAAAAAAGGTAATTGAGGGGATTTATAAACCATTAACATTAATCTATAACTTATCTTTCCAAACCGGTACATTTCCACATAAAATGAAAGTAGCTAAAGTCATACCTCTGTACAAAACTGGGAGCAAACACCACTTCACAAACTATAGACCTGTCTCCTTACTTCCTCAATTTTCTAAAATATTAGAAAAATTATTTAATAACAGATTAAACACATTTTTAGAAAAACATAATTTACTTAATGACAGTCAGTATGGATTTAGATCAAACAGATCAACATCAATGGCAATAACAGAATCATTAGAAGAAATCACAAATGCAACAGACAAAAAACACTATGCCATGGGGTTATTCAGAGAGCTTTAAAAAGCATTTGACACAATCAATCATGACATACTAATGAATAAACTGGAAAAATATGTCATTAAGGGAGTAGTACTAGATTGGATTAGAAGTTATTTAAATAGAAGACAGCAGTTTGTGCAGTTGGGTAACATCTGCTCAGCATGTCTGGACATTACTTGTGGTGTCCCCTAGGGGTCAGTGTTGGGCCCAAAACTGTTCATCTTGTACATAAATGACATAATCTGTGTAGGGTATCCAAGATATTGAAGCTAATACTATTTGCTGATGACACTAATATTTTCTGTTCTGGGGACAATATAAAACAATTACAAGAAGACATAACTAGAGAAATTATTAAGCTAAAAAATTGGTTTGATAGAAATAAATTATCATTGAAGCTGAGTAAGACAAAAATTATGTTATTTGGTAATGGAAGGATAAATACACAAATACAGATACAAATAGACGGGGTGGAAGTCAAAAGAGTGCATGAAATTAAGTTTCTTGGAATAACTATGGATGAGTCATTAAGCTGGAAATCACATATTAAGCACGTACAAAGCAGGGTATCAAGAAGTATAGCGGTAACCAATAAAGCAAAGCAGTTTCTGGACCAAAAATCACTCCACACTCTCTACTGTTCACTAGTCTTGCCATACTTGCATTACTGTGCTGAGGTCTGGGGTAATAACTATAAAACATCCTTACAGTCATTAATCATCTTGCAAAAAAAGAGCAATAAGGATCATTCACAAAGTTGGCTATCTGGATCAAAGTAACTCACTTTTTTTGGAGTCAAATTTTGGAGCTCAAATTTACAGACATTGTTGAATTCCAAACAGCACAGATAATGTTCAAAGCTAGGAAAAAAATTATTGCCGGGAAATATTCAAAAATTATTCAGTGATCGAGAGGGGGGCTACAACTTAAGGGGCAAATTAAACCTAAAAATGTTTTGTATTGGCACAACTAGGAAAGGTTTTTGTATATCAATTTGTAGGGTGAAACTATGGAACAGTTTCAGTGTGGAGTTACAGCAATGTAACAATATTAACCAGTTTAAAACAACATATAAAGAAAGAATCTTGCTATTTATATTTTTGTATTTATATTTTTTATATTTTTTTGGTGCCTTTGCATGCATGCATGAGTGTGTGTGTGTGTGTGGTGGTGGTGGTGGTGGGGGGGATTTTTATGTGGGTATAAAGACGTATTATATATATGCTACGTGTATGTACACATGTACACAGGTATGGACTATGTATATATTGTGAGTGTGCATTAACTGAATAATTGTGAAAAGGGGTGGGAGTACATAAGTTATACTTCACTCCTTTTTGAATATGCACTTTTTATGTTTATCTTAAACTCTTTGCTGTTCTGTTATTTCATATTCAAAATAAAAATGCTCAATCAGTCAGTCTCCTCCTGGGGCGTTGTCTCCCAGGCTGGACTTGGTGTTCTCTGGGTGTTTTCCTCTGTGGGCTTGTTTCTCCTGCTGGAGGAGATAACTCAGGAACTGGTGACATGTTGGTGTCGTATTCGATGAGCAGTTCTGGTTTTCCACTGCTTTCTGGATCCTCAGTTGTCGAATGAGGTTGTGGGGGTTCTGTGTTTTCCTCGATGTTCTTGTGCTTTGGACTTTGAGGAACTCTCTCTGTCTTGTCTGGGCTGTAATGTGGCCTTCTCCAGTGCTGAGGCCTGTGTGTGTACTGGGGTCTATGTGTGCACTGTGGCCTGTGTGGCTGTCTCACTTCCTTTTTGGCTGCTTTTGTGGCCTCCTGAGTCTGTCACTCAGTCTGTCCTCGATGTTGTTATTTCAGGCTTTTTGACCGTGTGGAGAGTTATCATATCAAAGCAGATGTCTTTGATCAGCAGTGTGAGTGTTTCTCCACAGGAGGCGACTTTCACTCCTCAAATGTCACACAGAGACACTGAGGAGCCATATTCCCAAATCCTGAACCCCGGGTACAGAGGCTCAGTGAAGGTGCTGTTGAAGGTGTGGAGGTGGATCAGTGTGTCAGAGGAGACGCTGTAGAAGGACAGAGAGCCAGCAGCCCGGTCCAGATACACTGCCACTCTGTTAGAGGGGGGAGCAGGAATGGCTGTATATTTGTTGTTGTGCCACGCATAGAAACCACCATCATAGCAGGTCAGAGTCCAGGACTTGTCATTAAATCCAAGAACAGAGTCATAATTGTCTCCTTTCCTGCCGACTCCTCTGTAAGTCACTCCCATATAAACCTTTCCCTCCCACTCGACCTCCCAGTAGCAGCGACCAGTCAGACCATCACTACACAGGATCTGTCTCCAGGTGTCAAACCTCTCTGGGTGATCAGGATATGGCTGCTCCTCTCTCACTGCTGTCACCTTCCTGTTGTCCTCAGACAGGACAAGTTCTCTGTTTGCTGTGTTTGTGTCCAGTTTGAGTTCACAGGAATCTGATGGAGAGAACAAGACACAACAGACCTGCTGTGGTTATTATCTGCTCATTTTTTTCCTCATGTTTCTTTATTGAGCATTCAAAAATCATACACAAATTATATGACATATTTCCAGCTCTTTTTTGGTTACTCATGTGATTATGATTGATGTCTATATTGAGTCAAGAAGAGACTAGGGCACAAGAGTAACATTTTACAAAAACATGTAAGGATATTGTTCAATCTCACCCTCACCCACCCACCCCAGCCCCTGTCTCCCCCTCACAAAGTCCCTTACCCTCCCGCAAAGACCTTGATTTCATACCCTGTCTGACACAGTGCTTGTAGCTGACTGCTGGGTTGGGTTTGTATTTGCAAGATATGACAATAAGGGTTGCCATGTTTTTTTTGAATGTGTCTTATTCTTTCCAGGTGGAGGGTGCTAATTATTTCCTGTAGCCACATCTTAGGGGTTGGTGCATTCACTCTCTTCCACAATGTAAGAATCGGTTTCTTTGCTATTATGAGGCCATATGAAACAAAACACTGTTGTGCTCGGTTTAGATTCTCAAAGGATTCAGAAACATCCAGAATAATTAGTAGAGGTTCTAGTTTGATCACAGTCTTCATGACCTCAGACATTATTTTAAATACACCATTCCAAAAGGAGTGAATCTTTGGACACAATACATAACTATGAAGATGGGTTGCTACAGTAGATTTGCATTTGTCACACAGGTGTGATACCTCTGGAAATATTTTACGTAATTTTTCTTTTGAAAAACTGGAGCATATATATAATCTTAAATTGAATAAAGCAATGTTTTGCACTGTATGAGCAAGCATGAATCTTCTCCAAGGCCTGCTCCCATATCTCATCTACAATAGGTTTGCCAATTTCTTTCTCCCACTTGGATTTGTTTGTGTGGTCAGGGGGGAAACTTAGCGAAATGAGGGTGTTATAAATATGAGATATCAATTTTGTTTCAGTTGGGGAAAATTTTAGACAGTCATAAATTAATGATTTTGGCTCACTTTCAAAATCCTTCAAATGTTTTCTTATGTAGTCCCTAATTTGTAAATAGTGAAAGAAATTGTTGTTCTTGAATCCAATTTTGTTTTTGTAGTTGTGAGAACAAAGCAAATACACCTCCTATGTACAAATCACCCACAGATTTAATACCCCTCTGACTCCATGCGGAGAAAGCTCCACCCAAACCAGACGGCGCAAAAGTGGGGTTTTTATCAATGGATAGCACAGGGGATATAGGTTTAAGACTGAAGTTGGATTTGATTTGCGTCCATATACAGAAAATATTGTGAATGATATGATTGTTGTTATATATTGACTTACTTATCTTAGTTGGGGCTAGTAGGATAGCAGATAAAGAAAATGGGGAACAGTATCCTGCTCTATCAGTAGCCATTTAGGTGTAGGGTAAAATTCCTAATCGCAGAGGCCCAGTAATAGTGCATAAAACTGGGGAGTGCTAATCCCCCCATCAGTTTTGACTTACAAAGATATTTCTTGCTAATTCTAGGAGCTTTGTGCTTCCATAAGAAGGGAATGATTAGAGAATCTAATTGTTTAAAAAACGTTTTCTTGAGGAAGATTGGAATGTTTTGAAACAAATACAGTAACTGTGGGAGAAAAACCATCTTAACCGCATTTATTCTTCCAATTAAAGAAACTGGGAGTGCATCCCAGAACAACAAATTGGAACGTTTTCTATTAGAGGTGGAAAGTTTTCTTGGAAAAGAGTGGTATAATGTTTTGTCACCTCTATCCCCAAGTAAGTAAATTTTTCAGAAGCAATTATAAATGGGAGGTTGACCAGAGGTGATACATCATCAATATAAACTGGCATCAAGACACTTTTAGTCCAGTTAATTCGATAACCTGAGAAGGTTCCAAACAAATTTATTTTATTCAGGAGTGCTGGAATAGTGGCTTGTGGTTGCGTTATATATAAAAGGATGTCATCTGCGTATAGTGATATCTTACTGATTGTTCCTTTGGGAGTGTATCCGTGCATCTGAGGGTCAAGTCTAATATTTCAAGCTAGCGGTTCAATAGCGAGAGCAAAAATTAAAGGGGAGAGCGTACATCCCTGTCTAGTTCCTCTGCACAGTTTAAATGGAGCGGACAGTATTCGATTGGTTAGGATTTGGGCTGTAGGATTTTTATAGATTAGCTTAATTAGTGACAGAAACTTAGATCCAAGGTTGAATCTGCTGAGGATGTCGAATAATTAATGCCATTCAATCTGGTCGAAAGCTTTCTCAGCATCGAGAGCTATTACAACAAGGTCGGTGGCTGGTTCTCTTTTCGTATACATAATATTAAAAAGACGTCTGAGATTGAAAGTGGAGTTTCTGTTAGGTATGAAACCCGTCTGGTCTGGGTGAACTAGTTTCTCAAGCAAGGGATTCAGTCTATTGGCCAGGGTTTTGGCAAATAACTTGCCGTCAATGTTTAGAAGTGAGATAGGGCGGTACGCACCGACTTCCTGGGGGTCTTTCCCTTTTTTGTGAATTACTGTGACTACAGTAATTACTTTTCTTCTCATTTGGTTTAGTACATTTCTCCAAACTGACATTTATGTTGTCAAAACCATGAACACAGCCGCTGAAGAAAATGTTCAAGAGTGTTAGGCCTACTGCTGTAATCAGTGAGTTTTTCCTAATCAAGACGTTTATTTCTGTCAGCAAGCTATTGTTAGACTATTTGTTAAAGTTTCTGTTAGTTTTGTAAAATTATAAAAGTTTACACAATTATGTGAACTGTTCTGAGATAGAGGAGCTCAGTTGGGACAGTTTTCTGCAGAGAGTTTTTCAGCAGTTTTATTGTGTTGAAAAAATGATCATGTACAGATTGTGAGTGTGTTCACTGTTTCAACAGTTTGGGACACTAGCTTGGAGAAATGTGTAACAATGAATTCAGAAAATGTAATGTAAATATTAAAAGAATAAAGATGGTTTTTCTGATGGAGCATCAAATGTGATTTTGTTTGGTTCAAAACAAATACAAACAAATACAAGCTAACATTAGCTACGTTGATAGGCAGTGATTCTGAAGTGGATTCCATCCACCAGCACCTCCTGGCACCTGTCTCCCATACTTCACATGCACCTCAGCCTTTGGACTACATCTATGTTGCATGTCCCCCCCAGCACCATCGCGCATCCTTCACCCCTGTGGATGCTCCAGTGGTAACTGAGATGGCCACCAAGACCAAGTTATCTACCTTCTCTCTAGACCCCATTCCCACTGGACTTGTGAAGGTCTGCCTACCCACCCTCTGCCCTGTCATCATGAGCATTATCAACTCCTCACTCCTTACTGGCACTGTACCTTGCAGTCTCAAAATCGCCTCAGTCACCCCTATCCTAAAAAAGCCTGGTTTTGACCCTGAGGACCTTGGTAACTACCGGACAATTTCTTACCTCCCATTCCTAAGTAAGATCTTGGAAACAGCAGTTGCCACCCAAATTCAACAACACATGCCCAACCATGAGCTTTTCAAATCATTCCAATCAGCCTATAACACCTCACCACAACACGGAGACCACCTTGTTGAAAATCACCAATGACCCTCTCATTGTTGTTGAATCTGGCCACATCAGTATTGTTGTTCTCCTGGACCTCTCCGCTGCATTTGACATGGTTTCTCACACCATCCTCCTGGACTGCCTCTCCACATACCTTGGGCTCACTGACAGAACCCTCTCCTGGTTTCAACCATATCTCTCCAACAGGCAACAGTTTGTCACCATCAGTGGTTCCAGATCCTGCACAGCCCCAGTTAACCACGGTGTGCCACAAGGTTCCGTGCTTGGTCCATTATTTTTCACCATATGCATGCTTCCCCTTGGTCAGATCATCTGCCACCATAGTCTCAGCTTTCACTCCTATGCTGATGACACTCAGTTGTATCTCAGCACCACACCATCCAATCAGTTCCCTCCTCAGTCCCTAGTCAACTGCCTCAGAGAAATGAAGACCTGGATGACCTCTAATCTCCTCAAACTTAACAGTTCAAAGACAGAGCTCTTGGTTGTGGCTCCCAAGGTGCGAGTCTCCAACCAGGGCGTTATTCTGGACTTGACCCTCTCCTACAAATCACACATCAAATCTGTCACTAAATCTGCCGTCTATCACCTCAACAATATCTCCAGACTCCGCCCCTCACTCTCTGATTCTGTGGCATGAACAGAAATATATATTAATGTGCACTGTCACTGTTGAATACATTTCAATAAAATCAACTAAATCCACACTTACACTTCCTCAGACCTGCTTTCAACCACTGCTCTCCACCATGGTCCACCCTGAAGGAAGAAACAGAGTCAGAGCAGCAGATTCTCTTTGATGATGGAAACATAGGCAGTAAATAACCTTCCCTATGAAGGCTTTAGCAGACCACATCACTCATATCCACCATTCAACATGAAACAATATTCCTCAGGCCTCTGTAAGACATTGTGTGTGTCTCTCCATACCTGAGAGCCTCCAGTCTCCAGGTTGGATCCTCCAGTCCAGCAGAGAGCAGCTTCACTTCTGAGTCTCCTGGATGATTGTAGCTCAGGTCCAGCTCTCTCAGATGGGAGGGGTTGGAGCTCAGAGCTGAGGCCAGAGAAGCACAGCCTTCCTGTGTGAGCAGACAGCCTGACAGCCTGCACACCATCACAAACACAATCAGTCCACCACATCATCTGCTTTGTGTTTTCACAAAAACCTACACAGGTTAGGAATCTGATCAGTGACATGCAGCTGCATGGAAATCAGGATTGAGCTGGTCATGTGTTGAGCAGGTTGAAGAATCCTGACCTGAGAGTCTCCACTCTGCAGTGTGGACTCTGCAGTCCAACAGAGAGCAGCTTCACTCCTGAATCCTGCAGCTGGTTGTTACTCAGTTCCAGCTCTCTCAGACTAGAGGACTGGGAGCTGAGAACTGAGGCCAGAGCTGCACAGCTTCTCTCTGACAGATTACAGCCACTCAGCCTGAAGAGGAAGTAGAGATGAAAGCAAAAATCTTACACTTAGTTTTTCTCTTGTGGAGATAAAAATGTTATGTGTTAAATATGTCCAGTTCTCTATGAACCTACACAGATTTCTTGGAGGCTTTGACCAGTGGCAGCAGCCCCAGAAGAGCCTCCTCTGAAGCAGAGTATTTCTTCAGGTCAAACACCTCCAGATCTTCTTCTGATGTCAGTAAGATGAAGACCAGAGCTGACCACTGAGCAGGGGACAGTTTGTCTGTGGAGAGACGTCCTGAATTCAGGTACTGTTGGATCTCCTCCACTAGAGAATCATCATTCAGCTCATTCAGACAGTGGAACAGGTTGATGCTTCTCTGTGGAGAGGGACTGTCCCTGATCCTCTCCTTGATGAACTGGACTGTTTCCTGATTGGTCTGGGAGCTACTTCCTGTCTGAGTCAGCAGGCCTCGTAGGAGAGTCTGATTGGTCTGCAGTGAAAGACCCAAGAGGAAGCGCAGGAACAAGTCCAGGTGTCCATTTGGACTCTGTAAGGCCTTGTCCACAGCACTCTGGTAGAGGTGTTTTAGTTGGGAGGTTGATTGTCCTTCTGACAGCAGATTGACTCCAGAGTTGATGAATGTCAGAAAGACATAAACAGCAGCCAGAAACTCCTGAACGCTCAGATGGACGAAGCAGAAAACCTTGTCCTGGTACAGTCCATGCTCCTCTTTAAAGATCTGTGTGAACATTCCTGAGTACACTGAGGCTGCTCTGATATCAATGCCACACTCTGCCAGGTCTGCTTCATAGAAGATCAGGTTGCCTTTCTCCAGCTCCTCAAAAGCCAGTTTTCCCAGAGACAGGATCATCTCCCTGGTCTCTGGAGTCCAGTGTGGATCTGTCTCAGTTTTCCCATGATACTTGACGTTCTGCACTTTGGACTGAACCACCAGGAAGGGGATGTACATCTCAGTCAGGGTCTTGGGCAGGTCTCCTCCCTCACTGGTTTTCAACACGTCCTCCAGAACTGTAGCAGTGATCCAGCAGAAGACTGGGATGTGGCACATGATGTGGAGGCTTCGGGACGTCTTGATGTGGGAGATGATTCTGCTGGCCTGCTCCTCATCTCTGAATCTCTTCCTGAAGTATTCCTCCTTCTGTGGGTCAGTGAAGCCTCTCACCTCTGTCACCATGCCAACACACTCAGGAGGGATCTGATTGGCTGCTGCGGGTCGTGTGGTTATCCAGAGGCGAGCAGAAGGAAGCAGTTTCCCCTTGATGAGGTTTGTCAGCAAAACGTCCACTGAGGTGGACTCTGTAACATCAGTCAGGATCTGGTTGTTGTTGAAGTCCAGAGGAAGTCGACACTCATCCAGACCGTCAAAGATCAACACAACCTGGAACTGCTCAAACCTGCTGATTCCTGCTTCTTTGGTCTCAGTGAAGAAGTGATGAAGAAGTTCCACCAAGCTCAACTTTTTCCCTCTCAGCAGATTCAGCTCTCTGAAAGTCAATGGAAATGTGAAGTGGACATGCTGGTTGGCTTTGTGTTCAGCCCAGTCCAGTGTGAACTTCTGTGTTAAGACTGTTTTCCCAATGCCAGCCACTCCCTTTGTCATCACTGTTCTGATTGGTCGATCTCTTCCAGGTAAAGGTTTAAAGATGTCTTCACATTTGATTGGTGTTTCTGGTCTGGCTGGTTTCCTGGATGCTCTTTCAATCTGTCTGACCTCATGTTCCTCATTGAGCTCTCCACTCTCTCCCTCTGTGATGTACAGCTCTGTGTAGATCTGATTCAGAGGTGTTGGGTTTCCTGCTTTAGCAATCCCCTCAAACACACACTCAAACTTCTTCTTCAGGTTAGATCTGAGTTCACGTTGGCATCCTGCGAGAGTTTCTGAGTGGAAACAAACAAGAGAAAACATAAACAAATGCATGCTGTATTAAATGTAATGTGAGTATTTCCTGGTAAAAGTATCTGTTGATGCTTTTCAACTCTAAGAGTTTAGCAAAGGCTATTTCAGTTGTTCTGCAATCATTTCTTTTGCCAGCAGTTCAATGACATGGTTAAAGGATAACACTGGTATTTTTCAGCCTGGGCTCTATTTGTCCACCTTTTGGGGTCTAATTGACTAATAGTACTCAACCAGTTTCAAAACATTTTAGTCACTAAGCAATATTGCTTCAGCCAGCAGCTAGTTTGCCTGTCCTATTACTTCCAATAATAGATGGGAGAGAAATGTTCGTGTAAAAAGTGTCAGAGGTTGATATAATCTAATTGAAGGTTTATGGTGTTCTTTGGATCTCAACTCATGTGGTCTAAGTGAGAAACTGAATTTTAAAAAATCTCAGAGTTTAGAGGATCTGGGCATCGAGTGCACAGCCAAATAAAGGGAAAAAATGAGGCAAGATTAAAAACAGATTAAAACTAAGATTTTATTCTGGGCACTTCCTGTCCCTCATGGTTGGTTCTCCATGAAGTGGAAAAGGAAAAGGCAGAACTTAAACTTCAAAATGTCTGTATTTACAGCAGAGGGTAGAAATGCAAACATTTCCATTTTCCCATCATTCCTCCTTTCCATCCTGTTAAAGGAGTTCAAAGCCTCTTACTGCTCTGCAGACGCGCAGCCAGCTCCTCCTGTTTCATTCTCCTCAGGAAGTGCAGTGTGATCTGCAGAAAAGCCTCTCTGCTGCTCCACCTCTGCTCTTCCTCCTCACCGTCCAACACCTCCTCATCCTCCCTCTGCCTCTCTAAGCATTCTGGGTAATCTGGACTCAGAGACCTCTGGAGGTTTTTCAGCTCCTTCTTCACAAAGGTGACCATGTTCTCCTCCAGCAGCTGCAACAGAAAAATAAAAGAATCAGACTTCCACATTAAAATCTGGACACAAAACACCAAATCAAATCCAGGTCAAAGAGGCTGAAAGATGTAAAGAGAGCAGCACGGAGACGATTCTGAGCAGAATGGTTGTTTTTCAGTTGGTATGTTGTTGTACATTTACGCACCATAAATATGGAGGCCAGGTCTGTTTGATGCTGCTGGACAGACTGAGCACTGGGAACCTCTGAGCTCTGCTGGTGGACTCTGTGGAGGACACACACATACACACACACATTCAATGTTGTTTTGAAAGAGGAAACTCAGTCAACAGAGTCTGAAGGTTGGAATCAATTCTGTATCTCATGACTGTGAATCTGAAAACAGAAAAAAAAAAAAAAAAACATCTGTTTTGTCATCAATTTGAAATAATTACCCATAATCTACAGGGTGCTGTCTGTTCTTGAATTCAGTCCAATTAGGCATAGACCGTTCACTCTTCATGGACACACAGCTGGGCTCAGGTTCAGGTTCAGGTCCAGGGGAGTCTGGTCTCTCCTTCTGGGTCCTGATAGAAACATCATGAACACAGTGAAGAAGATCTGAGTCCTCATTAAAAAAATAACTGTAATTTTACTTTCTCAATAATGCTAGAATGCTAATAATGTCTTACTTATTTGACGGCATATTTGTCAAAAAAAAAATGTACAGATTTATTTGTTTTGTCAATTTAGTTTTCAACAAGTCGTGAGCCTGTAAAGTCCTTTGAGACTTTATCAGAGATTGAGGGCTATAAAATTAAATTCAAACTGGACCTTGAAACTCAGTCAAGAATGGGAGCTGAACCAAATCTATATCTAATGACTGAATCTGATAACAGCAAACCCAGCTGTTTATTATTTATTTTTTTTATTACTGTTAAATAATTAACTTTGATTATAGAGTGGTGTCCATCTTTGAAGTCAAGTTGTATGGAAACTGCATTTTTAGAAGACAGGGTTGGAGATGGAGAACAGTCATGGACAGTGAGAGATCCTTGTCTTACCTCTGAGCTTTGGTCTGGCTGTCATGTTCTCCAGACAGAGTGGTTCTAGAGGCGGGGAACCTCCTCTCTCTCTTCCCAGCCGGTTCCATAGCAGAGCCAACACCTTGACACAAACACAGCGGCTGATTGATGACAACAAGCTTTCCATGACAGGATGTGTGCTGTCTTCCTGTCAGCACCATGTCACATATACAGAGTGGACGTAACACTCAAGAGCAGCCGCCCTTTACATCAAACCCACTGAGCAGCTCCAGTCAAGTTGATCCAGGCTGTCAGACTGGTTGTTTCCTGCATTTTCACCGATGAAATGAGTTCAGTTCACAATCTACCTTTAAAAACAACTTAAAACCCATTTTAAACATTTCAGACAAAGCTGATTTTGTCCTCAATGTGAGACACCAATGTTGAAAATTATGACACTGAATATTTACACCTGGAAACACAGAAATCAGGTTTGGAAAGACTTTCCAGCTCCTTGTGGTCCCAGTCTGCTCTCAGTCCTCCAGCTCTGAAACACAATGTAGGAGCCTGTTCATCAAACATCTCTAATGATCCCTGGTCGGCTCTTTACCTGCTGAGTCACATCCACATCAAATCCAAGAGACTTTCAGCTTCACCTGGAGAGGAAACCCAGAGAGAGAAGACGCTGCTGACTCTCCTGCGACAGTCCTGAGTGTGTGTGTGTGTGTGTGTGTTCTTCTGATATTAAACCAATGTTCCTTCCTCATAACTTCAGTCTCAAAGTCCACAAGTTGATGTTTGTGGACATTGGCTGTGTTTCTTTAGTTTATCTGATTTCAGTATTTGATACCTGATATGAGCAGGGAAAGGCCTCTTGAACAACAAAGTAATAAAGACATACTGTGCTGCACAAAAGTAATAAAGTAATAAATGTAAAACAGCATACCATAATTCAGTCAGTTCTGGAGGAGATGAATCAAAGGTTGGAACTCCAAGGGAGAGGTGAAGACACACATCACTACTTATTTCCCTGCAGTTTCTTGTAAATACTGGGATGCATATGTGTCCCTCCTCCAGCTCCAGTGATATAATTCCCACTAAATTTTTAAAATCTGTCCTCCTTGGCTTATGTCCCAGCCGGCTAACTATTGTCAGTTACTCTCACATCCAGCTCTATTCCTGACTATTTTAAAATTGCTAGTATCCAACCACTCCTCAAAAACCCTCTCTCGATCCAGCAGGATTAAAGAATTGTAGACTGATTTCAAAACTTTTTATGCAGAATGCTTTATGGACTCCCCCTGTTGCAGACCAACTCTAGAACCTGTTTGCAGGCCATAATATTTTGGACAAATGTCACTCTGGCTTTCAGCCCCAGCGCAGCACTGAGAGTGCCTTGCTGACATTCTCACTCACGCTGATGAAGGTGAACTCTCTGTCCTGATTTTACTTGATTTAACCACTGCCTTTGATACCATCAACCATGCCATGTTGCTTCTTAGGTTGGAACATTGGGTTGGCATTTCTGGCACAGCATTAAACTGGTTTTGTTCTTACCTGAAAAATAGATATTTTAATGTTTGTATCAATAATTACGCGTCCTCGTCAGCCCCCCTGCTGTGTGGAGAACCTCAGGGCTCTGTCCTCGGACCAGTCCTCTTCTCAGCGTACATGCTTCCTCTGGGTCGTCTGTTCAGCCGCTTTCATGACATATCATATATGCTGATGATACTCAGATCTATTTCTCTGCCAAACCCAATAACCTGAATCAACTATCTGCCCTCCATGATTGCTTAGCAGCCACCAATGACTGGATGTCCCTGGATTTCCTCCACCTGGCCAAACAGGAGTTCTTTTAATTGGTCCTGATAATTTCCCACCTCAGTTGTTCAGTTTATTGGCCCATTTCACTCTAACATTAAACTACCACTGAGAGTCTTGGTATCATCTTGGACCAGTATGTGACTGTGTTGGGAGTTGCCTACTAACATCCTGCCTACTGCATACTCAAACAGTATGTACTATGTCCTGCCTACTCAACAAGCCATTAGTCTGCTATTACGAACAAACTGTATCCCAGGATGCATTTCACACCGACCAGCACAAAATCGGAGCTTTAAACCAGACTCTTTGTTTTAACACTGTCAATATGTCACTTTGATAACTTTTTTTTTTTTTTAATTGCAGAGGACAAAGTTGCCATGTAGATTACCAACATGTGATCAGTTTATCCAAATAAAGCTTGTTAATCATTTGTTGAGTGTTTATTTGCTTGTTTATTTATGCATTGATGTATTTATTTGTTCATTAATTTATTTCTTAATTTATTTATGCATTTATTATTTTTTCCATTTATTTGATATTTTTCAGATGAGTTTCTTGTAAAATCTACTCACTAATTTTTGTCTCTTTCTTTCTGATGTTCCAGTGATGTCTTGCTGAAAGAAATCAAGTGAAGGGTTAAGTTCAGTGAGCTGGAGGAGGGAGTGAGGTCAGTATCAGGCTGCAGGATCTGCAGAGGAATGAGGAGCAGCCGGTCCTGATGCTTCAGTCACTTGGCTGCCATCTCTCAACAACATCAACCAAAAAAAAAAAAAAAAAAAAAAGTCAGTGTTAACTGTGACTTTTAGGACAATTTTGATTTATTTTTAGTATTTTGGAAGAGGAGTGAAGGGAAAGAAGTAGAGAAGAAAGGGAGGGGGTAGAGGAGTGAAGAAGGAGGACGTGGAGGACAGGAGGAGGTAGAGACAGGAGGAGATAGAGAAGGAAAGGAGGAGGGATCGAAAGAAAGAAGGAGGTAGAGAAGGAGAAGACAAAGAAAAGAGGGAAAGGAGGCAGTAGAGAAGGAAAGGAGGAGGTGATGAAGGAGAGGAGGAGGTAGAGAAGGAGTGGAGGATGTAGAGAAGTAAAGAAGGAGGGACTGAAGGGAAGTAGGATGTAGAGAAGGAAAGGAAGGGGGAGTTAAGGAAAGGAGGGGTAGTGAAAGAGGATAAGGTAGGGAAGGAAAAGGTGATGTAGAGAAGGATGTAGATATGGAAAGGAGGAGGTAGATAAAGAAAGAAGGAGGTGGAGAAGGAGAGGAGGAAGTGAAATGAGGGAGGAGGAAGAGCAAGAGAGGAGGAGGGAGTGAAGGAAAGGAGGAGGCATTTTAAGGGGAACAGGACACTCCCTCTGACTGCACTTTTTCACTGGGACTTCCCGGATATTCAATATACTTACCAAATAAGGCAACACACACACACACACACACACGATGAGGCAGGGGGCGGGGCCAGAGCTCTGTCAGTCTCAGGTAACTCCCACCTGGAGGTTCAGGTGTGCTGATAAGGTGTGTGTGTGTGTGTCAGTGTGTGTCGATCACTGAGCTCAGAGCTGCAGTCCAGACCAAAAAAAAAAAAAAAAAAAAAAAAGTGAAGAACCAACAGACCAGAGGAGGATCCATCTGTGGACCTGCTGATCTGTTCATTTATTGATCTGTTGATCTGCTGCCAGACGATCAGAAGCTGCTGCTGTTGGATCCACAGACTTGAAGGTCAGTCTCAACCAGCTCACTGTTTGATATTCAACCTGATTTAACTCTAAACCCAGGAGGCCGGCAGGGGGCCTTCATTTTGAAAGGTTTTATTTTATCATCCTCTTATTTATTTTTATTTTTCCTTCCTTCCTTCCTTCCTTCCTTTCTTTATTATTATTTTTCCTTCCTTTATTTTTTATTTTTCCATCCTACTTTCCTAACCACGGTTGAGCTGTGAGAGTGCCTGCAGCCTCGGGCCACGTTTGTGTTTCTACTGTAACTCTCCTCTGGTTCTGCCTCTAACTGTAACTCTAGCTGCAGCTTGACAGGAATGTGGTTGAATGGATTGTCAGGTATCCCGAGTGCTTCCAGGCTGAAAGGCTGAAAGAAAAAAAAAAGACAAGAGAGACAGTTTGGCAGGACAGCAGATACAGTTTCAAGCACACTGTCAGGGGAATTTATCCCCATTTTGACTTTTATTGATCCAGGCAGACATGAACTAGATCTGTCGAGGTACAAAAGGACTGGAAAGACAGAACTGAAAAGCAGAGGAGCAGGAACAAGAATAAAATCACACTAATCATAATTAAAGGATTATATTATGTTTTAGCCTATTGACTCAAATTTGCATGTACTTCACTATGGACCTTTATCCAAATCACACAAAGGTGTTTTTTATGTTTGCTGTGTTTAGTTTAGTGGGAAATAAGCATGAAGAGACTTCATTCACATCACAGTGAACATCCTGCCTGCATTACAAATTCACTAAACATGGACATGGTGAAAAGGATGATGTGGATTTGACCTCTCTGGATCTGAAAAATAAAATAAAATAAAATAAAATTCAGTCATTAAGTCTGGCTGATTACTGACTGAGACGATTATTTTCCCAGTTTTCTGAAGCCATGTAAATGCACCATGGCTGTCTGTCACTCTCAGGAATGCTTTACATGCAGGAGTTCAACAGACAGTCAGCCCCCAAAGAAAAGATTGTTATATGAACTAAAATAAACGTTCTTGACTTCTAAACCTGCATAAGAAAGTTTTACAAGAACCTGAGTTTGTGAAAAGTCCCGACTCTAAAAAGTTTTCCGAGCCCTAGAATAGATAACTGCATCAGGTGGTACAGTATCTGACGATTCTGATAATGAGCCTGGAGTTACTTATGTAGGTAGAAAAAACTGAGCTGAAGAGACCCTAAATTTGAACCTTGTGGAACACCCTGTTGATGATCATGAGCTGAAACACACTGTGCTCTTTGTCCACGACCAAAACAAACTGGCTTTTGGCTGAAACAGTTTTCTGTCAGGTAATAAATATCACAGCTGCAAATCATAATGATGTTGAAACTGAGTGATGAGTTGTTTAATCAAAGTTTCCTCCATTTTTATGCAGTGAAGGTGCACTGGCAGATTTTCAAATTTTGCGAAAATGTCCTTGCAAACGTTGGTTAAATTTTACTTTAGTCACTGTATCTTAATTTTAACTATTTAAATTTTGAATGTTTCCTTTTTCCTTTTTTAAATCTGTTGGTGATATATTTTCTTGTCGTTTTAAGTTCTCCTGCTGTGCATTTTGTAAACTGTGCTGTAAGATGAGTGCGTGTTACCATTAGGTCGTTCATTAGATAACTACAAAATCACCGTAACCCAAACTCCACGGTTCTTCATTCTGTCTCTTGAAATAAAACCTGGGCTGCTGTGTTTCTTGTTCAAACGAGCAGGCGTGGAACGTCGCTCGCTTTAAAGCTCCGTCCTGCTGTTTCCTGAGAGGAATCCTTCCTGTCTGAATTCCAGTGCGGCGGTGCATTTCCATGCTTGTTTCCTCGGGTGAATTTTTCTCCTTTCATTGACTCCACAAAGAGATGCTATCACCTCGACCTGCAGGGCCCTCCAGGCCTTCTGCTCCTCTGGAAACACTCACATCCACTCTGACCTTTGACCTCTGGATTACATGGTTGCTTGTGGTTAATTCGGGGATCGGTCTGGTCATTCTGTCTGGAAGCTGCTGAGTATGTTCTGATCTTTGTGCTGTGAAGTTTTCTGGCTCTGTATTCATATTTTCAGATGCTACTGAGGGGAAATGACACACACCTTTGTAACTGTCCCACTACCGCTCTGAATCATGTGTTTACTATTCAGCAGCTTCAACGCTTGAAAACCTAAATGACCCCCTGTATCTATCTAGGTGTAGATAGATACAGATATAGATTTCCTCAATAGTTTAGTACACATTATTTTTGCTTTTCAGTTTCCTTATTTCTTTAAAAAAATTTAAATTGTTTTTTTTTTTAGTTTTGGGTCTGGCTACTTCATTATTATTATTATTACTGTTGTTGTTGTTGTTTTCCAACATAAGAATCCACATTTTCAAACCAAAACACTATCTTTGCATGCCAGAGTAGCCATTTTGAAATATTTTCGACAAGAAATGAGGGGAATTTTGTTCAGCCCGTCTGTGCGTCTGTCTCGATCAGGCTGACTTACTGAGCTGGAATGTGAAGGACATAACATGCTGGGAAATGCCACACTTACTCCAGAGAACACCCCCGCCTACTACATTTAATTAGAGAAAAATGCAGTGTGACCAGTTGAAGCCCCTGTTGCAACAGAATCCCTGAGCTCAGATGACTGGATGCTGAAGGACACAGAAGGTGCAGCCGGTCCTGCGGCTGCTATCAGAGGCAGATAAAGCAGCGCCGAGCTGTAAACCATTAACTTTCCCCTCAGAAGACAAGATGTTTATTTTAATGTTGCTTACCAGTATCGCCGTCCTTTCCAGCATCAGCCAGTCTCCTTGGTGTGAAGGACAGTGAAACTGGCACAGACACATTCACTGCGCACCGTGTGTGTGTGTGAGTGTGTGTGTGTGTGTGAGAGAGAGAGAGACATATGCAGATATTTAGTTAGCAGTGTTAAAATTGTGAATTAGTGTCGCTTTAATGCTGCATTCAGTCTTATCATGAGAAGAACAGGATGACATGTCAAAGCATTTCAGTGCTTAAAGGGTCACTTCCCCCATAATGCATCATGTTTGTATCATGAACTCGCTGTGTGCTGCCTTGAGTCCCTGATGAAAACAGTTTTAGCCACCAGTCTTCATGGTAAACTCATATTCCAGAAACCATGAGTCATCTCTGATCCAGTGAAATCCAAAGGGTCCGTGGTTTTACAACAGCAAGGTTACATCAGATATTCAGGTAACTGACAGATTGCAGACAGTTTTAGCCAACAGCAACTTTGCTTTAGTCCTGGACAAAGAACAAAACAACACGGTAGCCGTCTTTCCACTGCGGTCCCTGCAGGTCCTCGGTGGGGCTGTCCCGCCCACTTTCCAGCTGCTGAGGGCCAACAACGGGGCAGGCTCACCAAAAACTTCAGTATCTATGGAAAAAATCCCGTGGTCTGGAGTTCTGCAGGAGTTAGTTGGTCTGCAGGCTTTAACCCCTTGCTTCCTGCTTCCTGCTGGCTGCGTGGGCGGGACCAGACTGCAGGGCGACTAGCGCCACAGTGGCAACAGGAAGGTTTTTGTTCTGGACGCCGGAGGCCGAGGGCTGTCAGCAGCGTTGGGCTTGAAGGCAGCGGAAAGACGGCTCGTGCTGCCATATTCATAAATCTGTATAGGTGTTCCACAAGGTTCAGATTTAGGCCCTCTTAAGTTTGGTTTTCACTACCTACATAAGTAACTCCAGGCTCTGCACTTTCAGACACTATACCTGATGCACTTATCTATTCTAGGGCTCGGAAAATAACATGGAACCTAGGACTGTTCACCAGTTACAGTTCCACCATTTCATTTCTCCTAAAACAACTTTTTTCTGTTTGTTTGTTTGTTTTTTTAAGATTCCAAGCCGTGTATCACAGATCCACATGATCCACTGTGTAAATCAGACAGCTTGGAAGGTTTTTTTTTTTTTTTTTTTTCACTTTGACGGAGCCAGGCTAACAACTCCCATAGACTTCAAGTCTTTATGCTAAGCTAAATGCTACCCATAGGAGCTGAACCACTGGACATACAGAGGAGAAAATGGTGTCCAACATCTGTCCAACACACTGTTTGGAATACTCCTTTAAGACATAAAAAATGAAAATAATAATAATAATAATGGGGGGGGGGGGATCATAACGGGCATGTTGTGGCTCATTTTGTTCTAAAGAGTTGTCATACTCAGCTTGGGAAGGTGTGAGTGAGGAGTTATTGATTGGGATCAGATTGTCCTTCAGGGATGCTGTGAGCTGCTTTAGGTTTGATGGGTCTGTTTCCAGGTGGAGCCGGTGGTCGACTGATAATTTCGTTCTGTCTTTCCAGCTGATTAATATGGTTAATTCTGAAGTGTGGAGATGCTGTAGGATTGTAAGTGAGGAGTGTGTGTGTGTGTGTGTGTGTGTGTGTGCGTTCGGAATCTGGAGGAACTGGTTCCTTTATTCTCAGTCACGCTGCCAGTCCAAACCTCATTATGAGCTTATATGGAAACTGTCTCTGGCAGGAAGGAAGGCACCTGCTACAAATTATTATTATTATTATTATTATAAATCAAGGCTGTTTGACAAGAGGAATTTCAGATCAGGTAATAAATTCTTGTGGGGAGACAGGATCGAGCACAGCAGAGAACAGGACTCATTAAAAAAAAATGCTGTCAATGAGAGCACAGCAGATCAGCGATACCAAGCAAAAGCAACTGATTCAGCATTGCAACATGCTGAACAACAGCAGATAAACATAATGCGACAAGTTAGATAATACAATAAAACTATACAAGCAAGAATATATATTATGAATGATGAAAATAAATGGATCTCTGGACAATATGACACATACAAAACAAATAAATGAAGAAAAGGTTTAATGGAGAAGTGAGTTTATACCATTATGACATAAGAATAACTTTATTATGTTTTTCAAAGCACTGAAACAAGTACATTGGCAATAACAACAACCATAAAGTGTACAGTATGTTTAAAAGAAGGAAAAAATAGAAGCCAAATAATCAATAAAATAAAATAGGGAATGTAAGTGACAGTAGAGATCAGTAATGGCATTTTAGGGCCACAAAAAAATTATGGAATTACTAAATCCCTCAGTAGCAGAAAAACTAGTTTTCACAGTTTTTCCTCATCAACCTGTGACTTTCTAATCGTGGAATTTTAAAATGTTTTTCTTGTAAATTTACATCTTTAATCTCAAATTCAGTTTTTTTCAGAATATTACACCCCCGCCTCGGCTCCATGACTTTTTCCTCCCTGCAGTGTTCCTACACTGTCGTAGCAAAATGTTTTTTTAAATGTTTTTTTTAAAGGAATGTGTTAAGAAGTGACTTCTCTTCTTGTTTTTCAGGCCTGTGAGCACCGCCGGGTTTCTGCTTCACATCAGCCTGAAACATCCTGAGTCACTCCTGCAGGGCGCCACCATGCCGCTCAAGACCGCCACCTACCTGAAGTCGGCCACGCTGCGTTTGTCCCGCAAGCCGAAGCGCCGCGACCTCCTGATCAGCCTGCCACTGGGCGACTTCCGCCACCTGTCCCACATCGGCCTGGACGCCCGGGGCGACGCCTTCGGGGACCTGTCGGCCTTCCAGCGTAGCGGCAGCCTCGTCCTGCACGGCTCCCAGAGCCACCAGGACCTTTTCCGCTCTGTGACCTCTGACCTCACGTCGGCAGCTCCGCCCAAACCGCCCAGACTGTTTGACCCAGAGGGAACAGAGTCGCCGAGGAGCTCCACCCCAACCACCGGGCACAAGAAGTGCCAGTCGCTGCCCCTGCTGGACGCCACAGAGCACAGGGAGAAGGCTCCTCAGGTTCAGGAGGAGGTTCAAGTGCAGGAGGAGAAGAAGAATGAGGTGGAGGAGGAAGAAGGGCTGAGGATGAGGACAGAGATTTCAGAGCGGGACGTTTCCTCAGATGTGGCTCCAGCGGCGGTGGAGGAGGAGCCATGCTTCACGTTGAACCTGGACCTCGGGCCGTCCATCCTGGAGGAGGTGCTGCAGGTGATGGACAGGAACCAGCAGTGAGGAGCCGGGATGCTCCTCCTCTTCTGCACAAGCAGAAAACTCTCTGAACTGTAAACTCCTGTGAGACTCCAGGTTGTTGGAGGGTTTTGAGTGAAGGAACTGCAGAACCTTAAACAGTACCTGTGTTCACCTGCCGACTCTGTGGAGCAGCAGCTGGCAGACTGACAGAGCTCCTGCTGGACAGAAGTCGGGCCAAAGCAGATCCAGACTCCGGTCCAAACGACTGCTCAGCGAGCCGCTAACGTCAGCTCCTCACTCTGTGACTTGATATAAACTCAGAGGTTCTGCGCATGTGGTTCTATAGGGTTCTGTACATGTGGTGCATTGTTACTAGGACAAGAAAATCCATCCCTTTCATCCATGACGCAGCGGACAGCTGGATCACCTGCAGGTGACCCCCGTCACCCCCGAAAGACCAACAAAGAAGAAGTCAGTCACAGTTGGATGGACCAATCACACGGAGCCGCCGGAGCCCCGGGGTCCAGTCGGACTCCGGCACTCCCTGCTCCTTTTAAGCTAGCTAACGTTAGTAAACGTTGTGTTAAGTTTGCTAACCTCAGCCATCACCTTTTCCTAAAAGGAAAACAGGTAGCTAACGAAAGCTAAGCTAACGGAAGCTAGCAAAAAAAACGTTTGATCAGTGAGCAGCTGCTGACCCGCTCGCCCTCCCGTCACCTTCAAACAACAAACATTTACAAGAAACAGGTTTTTATCTGTTGGAGTCAGTTTGAGTCCAGTCATTTAAATCTGCAGAAAATGATGATAATAAAAAGTGTTACCCAGGTTTGTGTGTCAGGCACTTTCTACCTACACAGCTCTTTAAATAAACCGAGGCTGAGACGGTCAGTTTGGGGATGAGGATTCAACCCAGAACATGTTAACTATCTTTTTTTAAAAAAAAAATCCAGATCTGCAGGGGCCGTCGCAGGGACAAATCATGGAGCTGTGGGAGGAGGGGGAAATATTCCGAGGGGAAAACATCTCAGAATTTCCAAGATTAAAGTCGTACATGTAAATAAAATAAATGTAATTTATGATAGTAAAACTTATATTGTAGTTTGCAGTGGGATTGGATCTGATTGGGATCTGCTGATTTTAGCCCAGAATCACAATATTGTGTTCTTCTGAATCGGCTCAAGTCACGGAGCCGATTCTCATAAATTTACAAATTGAATCCCAAAAGGTCTGTTGTGTTTTCTTGGAATATTGATCCCTCTCCACTGGCTCTGTAACTGATTTCTCCCTAAAATGGCCTCAATACGCAGATAAGCACAGATGATGCAGGCTGACTGGAGGTCAAGGGTCAAGTGACAACACAACTCATTTTGAGGCAGCGGACTGTCGCCCTGCAGCCTGTCGCCCAGCAGCCTGTCGCCCTGCAGCCTGTCGCCTGTCGTCCTGCAGCCTGTCGCCCTGCAGCCTGTCGCCCAGCAGCCTGTCACCTGTCGCCCTGCAGCCTGTCGCCTGTCACCCTGCAGCCCGTCGCCCAGCGGACTGTCACCTGTCGCCCTGCAGCCTGTCGCCTGTCGCCCTGCAGCCTGTTGCCCAGCAGCCTGTCGCCTGTCGCCCTGCAGCCTGTCGCCTGTCGCCGGCTGAGGAGCTGGGTGTGGGTTGTGTAGCTTCAGAGCGAGGAGGAGAGTCAGTCCTGAGGAATGTGAGGACTGGGCTCGCTGGAAAATCTCCCTGCTGTGTTGTTGTTGTTGTTGTCGTTGTTGTTGTTGTTGCTGTCGTTGTTGTTGCTGTCGTCGTTGTTGTTGTTGTCGTTGTTGTTGTCGTTGTTGTTGTTGTTGTTGTTGTTGTTGTTCCAGCTGAAAGTCGCCTGCAGCTTCTCCTTCCTGTGCAGACAGACAGTTTACAGGTTTTGAGGCGTTAAGAGGCAGAAAACGCTGAAATGATCCATCACTCCTTATGAATACAGTTTTCAAGACATTTTTTTTCTAGAGTTTTCTTGATAATTGTCTAATAATTCTCTCACTCTGAGGTCACTGACTGTCTTTCTTTGTTTTTAGCTGAATTCCAGGTCGTTTCTCATGAAGCTGCTCGCTGTCTGTTGTTTTTTTTTTCCTGCGTGTTTCCTCTCTGCTGAGGTTCCACAGGGTTAAGATGCTGGAACGTGTTCCCTCTGCTGCGTCTGCGGTTCTGTGTGGTTTGTGGAAGCAGAACGTCTCTAGACTGTCGGCGTTAAAGTTGAACCTCTTGAAGAAATGTTTTATTTATCTAACTGTGTCCGGCAAGAATTAAGATAGATAGACAGATTTTATTGTCCTTTTTCAGGATAATTGTTTTCACTTCCGTTCAGCCACGAGGATCACAGACACAACATTACAGAGGGAACACCAACCAACACAACACCATAAGCACATACCCGCCACCATACATATACATTTCACCACAGTTACAGACTTTTCATTTTCTTGTTCAGTTCATCTGTGGCATATGGGATAAAACTTTTGTTGAATTTTATTTTCTTCCAGGCCAACAACCTGTATCGCTGGCCAGATGGAAGGATCTGTTCTCACACAAACCCAGTCAGAGCAGAACACAACAGAACACAGCAGAACACAGCAGAATGGAAGAGAACAAAGGCCTGATCCTGCATTTGCATAATCACATGTGAATGGGCGGCTTGCTCAGTTCCTATTGCTCAGCTTTAAAAACAGAAAAATTAGAAATAAAATAAAATTTTAAAAATGTCTTAAAAAGTAACAGAAAATCATAAAAAACAAACATCAGGCACATAAATAATATTTTAAAAAATGTGTAAATGGAAACATAAAATGTAAAAGTGTTTGAGTGTCTGGGGTACTTTGTGTAAGAGTGTGAGTGTGTGTGTGTGTGTGTGTGTGTGATTGCAGTGAGACAGCGCCACACTGTGGTGATGAGCAGCTTTACAGCATCACCCTCTCCCTGAGGTTGGGTGTGTCTCAGCAGCTGATCACGTTTTTATTCTCAGGTTTTGAGGTTAGAAGGATGTTGATTGTCTCTGCAGCCCAGAGCCTGACCAGCCGCAGCAGGACAGGACGCGTGGACGGGTTAAAGTCATGTGACACAGCAGGATGACCCGCCTGATTTAGTCATTTGTTTGTTTTATTATTTTTGCACAAATGTAGAAATACAGAAAAACGAAGATATGAAATCATACGCAGAACAGAGAGGCAGGAAACACAGGTGACCCAAAACCTCATGAGATGAAACATAACAAGATACAAATATATATACAAATAAATATAAGAATAAATGAATAAATAAACTAATAATAATAAATTTAGTTGTGTAGTAGAAGTATTACAAACAAGTCAATCACAGCAAACCACTTATATATAGCTCACTAAATTATACATACACATAAAAACAAGGCCAGTGTGTGTGTGTGTGTGTGTGTGTGTGTGTGTGTGTGTGTGTGTGTAACCTGAGCTCAGGTCAGCTCAGGCTCTGCAGGCAGCAGCTGCAGCCAGCAGGGGGCGCACTGCAGCAGGTTGTTGTCACAGCTCCCTGCCCGCTCCTTTACTCATTAGTTTTCTTAAAGCTGATGTGATGAGACTCTATTCTGCTCTTACTACTTTTATTTTATTTTATTTTATTTCGTCACACAGCACTGTGACAGCTGTGCTTTATAAAAAAAAAAAAAAAACTTGACTCGACTGGAGGAGAAAAATAAATATATAAATATAAATTTTTTTTAAAGTAACACAATAACAACAAACAGACATGAAAAAAGTGTTTGAGTGTCTGAAGCCCAGAAGTAAGTGTGTGTGTGTGTGTGTGTGTGTGTGCGTGCAGATGGGACAGTGCCACCCTGTGGTAATAAACAGCATTACAGCATCACCTACAGTGTCATCTAAAGGTTTTTTTTTATGTTTTTAGTTTTTATGAACGCAGCGTTTCCACTCACTTTGGTTTGGTTTTCCTGACGTCCAGTTTTTATTTTATTTCAGTTCAACTAAAAAAAACGTCTTCACATCTGGTTAGTTTAGTTTTAGTTCATTAAAATAACTTTGAGCAGACACACCAACACACAGCAAACACACACACACACCAACACACAGCAAACACACACACCAACACACACAGCAACACACACAGCAACACACACACCAACACACACACCACACACCCGGTGCAGGCCACAGATCAGCTGGTCCTCATTAACCCTTCATGTGCTCGTGTGTGTGCTCGTGTGTGTGCTCGTGTGTGTGCTCGTGTGTGTGCTTGTGTGTGTGCTCGTCAGGTTTGTGTGTCTCAGTGTTTGTGAGAGAGGCTGGAACCTGATACGCTGCATACCAGTGTGTGAGCAGCAGACACACACACACTCACACACCCTCAAATGGCATCAACACACCTGTATCACAACACTGATCTCACATCTGTCAGCCACACACACACACACACACACACACACGGTCAGGATCTGTTGTTGTGAGGTGAGAATAAACATGAACCGGGCCACACCTGTTAATCAGTGAGTTCAGGTGTTTCCTTCAGCCCCGCCCCCACAGGTGTGTAACCTCCAGCAGCAGCCCTGCAGTCTGCCTTCACCAACATCAGTGACAGAGCGTCTGGTTCTAAAGAGCTCACTGAGTCCAGGTGCTGCTGGAATAGTGATGGAACAGGAAGCCACCGCTGCAACAAGTCAGCTGCTCAACTTTCTTCCCTCCTAGATATTCCACCATCAGCTGGAAGTGGGATTATTGCAGATATTCCACCATCAGCTGGAAGTGGGATTATTGCAAAGTGGAGGCGTTTAGGAACCACAGCGACTCGGCCACCAGGGGGCGGCACCACGTAAAGTTACAGAGCGGGGTCGCCGAGCGCCGAGGCTCATAGTGCGTAAAAGAGTCCGACGCTCTGCCGCCTCAGTACCTGCAGAGCTCCAAACCTCCTCTGGCATCAACATCAGCACAGAAATACAGGGTGACACAAAAAAACGGGAACTTTTTAACAATCCAATAAAACCAAGAGTGATGGAAGAAAAATTTATTCATAGTAATTGAAACCTTAAAACATGCCATTTAAGAAACAATGATGGAATATTATAATAATATTTTTATAATATAATATAATATAATATTTTTTTTTAAATTGTGCTGCCACTTGCTCATGTCTGCCAATACGCACTTCAAAGATTCCCGTTTTTTTGGGTCGCCCTGTATTTAAATCTTCAATCAGGCGTCTCTATGTGTCAGTCTGATGGACAGTCTGGGTTTGGGGAACGCCAGGAGAACGTTCCCTGCCTGGGTTTGGGGAACACCAGGAGAACGTTCCCTGCCTCCAGGAGAACGTTCCCCGCCTCCAGGAGAACGTTCCCCGCCTCCAGGAGAACGTTCCCTGCCTGAGTGCATTGTGCCGACTGTGCAGTTTGCTGGAGGAGGGGTCACGCTGTGGGCTGGTGTTTGTGGGCTCGGCCTCGGCCCCTCAGCTCCACTGAAGGGAAATCTGAACGCTTCAGCTCACCGACACATTTTGGACAATTCTCTGCTTCCAGCTCTGTGGGACCAGTTTGGGGAAGGAAGGCCCTTTCCTGTCCCAGCATGACTGAGCCCCAGTGCACAGAGCAGCTCCATAAAGGCGTGGCCGGCTGAGTTTGGGGTGGAAGAAGTTGAGCGGCCCGCACAGAGCCCCGACCTCAACCCCATCCAACACCTTTGGATCAACTAGAACGGAGACTGGGAGCCGGGCCCTCTGGTCCAACATCAGAGTCTGTAGTGTACGACAGCACAGGGAAGAGTTTTATTGATCTGCTGCTCTGGCAACAAACAAACAAACAAACAAACAAACACAGGTTTAGTTTCCAAGAATCACATGTAGTCTGGCGGCTTTGCAAAAAATTGTGCACTTTACGAAACAAGAATGAAATCTGGCACGCTGTTAGAGCATCAATCATTCTACCTTTCTGGGTGAACAGCTGCTTCTGTGATTCCTGGCTGCTAGTGTTGTCATTCAGCAAAACCACAAATCACTCAAGAGGCTCCATCCAGTCATCTACAGCGTCTGGTGTGGTGGCCAAGGCACAGAAGGCACGAGTCACATCACTGAAGTTCTTCCATGTATCCCATGTCGTCTTCTGGCCCCTGCCTCCAAATGATGACACAGTGTCACAACCAGTAAAGACAAGCAGCATGATGAGTGCTGATTACCTGTTTCTCAGTGGAAGGGGATGTGACACAAGTTACCAGGAAGGAGAACAGCTCAGCTTTGTTCTCATCAATACGTAGACACTCTGACCAGTTTCCAGGAATGGCACTGCATGGTTCAACACGTTGATGAATCTCCTTCACTCTCTTGCTGCATGTTTCAGCCTTCAGCGTTTCCAGTCAACCAGACAATACCCCACAAAATTTCCCATCAAGAGAAAAAAACCCTCCGTCTAATTGGCTGGCCTCCGGTCCAAGAAAAACCCAAGTCTCAACTAGAAAATATCATCCCTGAAGAATGATTCCTTGTTCCTTGTTCCTTGTTCTCGAGGCTCCACATTGCATCCCAGACATGTGATGGAAATCTGGATGAATTCTTTGAGCATGAAAACCAGGCATGTCCACCAGCACTGTCACAAACAGGCAAGCTGAGAACTGGTACCAAGTCGGACTTGGTGGGCTGTTTGATGGACCTTCACATGAAAATGCATCCATTCCCACTGTCCAGCTCATCCTTCCTGATGGGGCTGCTATCATGAACATGAACATGAACATGAACAAGCAGCCCCATTTTGTGGGGCTGCTTTTTGTGGGGTATTGTCTGGTTGTGGGGTATTGTCTGGTTGACTGGAAACGCTGAAGGCTGAAACATGCAGCAAGAGAGGGAAGGAGATTCATCAACGCATTGAGCCATGCAGTGCCATTCCTGGAAACTGGTCAGAGTGTCTACGTATTGATGAGAACAAAGCTGAGCTGTTCTCCTTCCTGATAACTTGTGTCACATCCCCTTCCACTGAGAAACAGGTAATCAGCACTCATCATGCTGCTTGTCTTTACTGGTTTTGACACTGTGTCATCATTAGGAGGCAGGGGCAAGAAGACAACATGGGATACATGGAAGAACTTCAGTGATGTGACTCGTGCCTTCTGTGCCTTGGCCACCACACCAGACGCCGTAGATGACTGGATGGAGCCTCTTGAGTGATTTGTGGTTTTGCTGAATGACGACACTAGCAGCCAGGAATCACAGAAGCAGCTCATTCATTCATTCATCTTCTAAACCGCTTATCCTCACTAGGGTCGTGGGGGGGGGGGGTGCTGGAGCCTATCCCAGCGCTCATAGGGCGAAGGCAGTGAAACACCCTGGACAGGTGGCCAGTCCATCGCAGACAGAAGCAGCTGTTCACCCAAAAAGGTCGAACAATTGATGCCCCCTCCCACCCCCCACCCCCAACACAACGAGCATTGCTGGGGACAGGCCATGGTTGCAGTCCCTGAACTCCCCTCCCCAGGTGACTGAGGGTGGAAGAGGAAGGAGACAGGCAGGTGAATGAATGAATGAATAATTTATTGCCATTGCCATAACCCTCACATTTCATGGCATATCTGTCAACATCTTAGAAAACATGTACAGTATTATGCTCTACCGAAATACATATTTTGATGGTCTATTATTTAATTAACTGAATGCCGGAAATATGTAGTTAGGTTGTTGCTTGCATGTTGTAAATAGTACCACTGTGTTCCTCATCCTTGAAAATGTAGGATTCGCCACCAGGATCAAGATCCTAGGTGGTCTAGAACCTGAGTTACAGGTAAAATCACAGCAGGTGGCAGCCATTTGGAAAAATGGTTGCCACGGTTACCACGGGACAAATCTGCGATGGCCCTATAGCCAAAAACAATCCTTAGGGCATGCTCTAACAGTGTGCCAGATTTCATGCTTGTATCATAAAGTGCACGAGTCCATCAAAATACTGCGCGTAGCTGCTGGACTGATGAGGGGAAAAGCTGATATGATGATGTTTTTCTTCATGGACACAGACAACATGGGAGGGAGACATCAGGAATTTATTAACACACACACACACACACACACACACACACACACACACACACACACACACACACACACACACACACACACACACACACACACACACACAGATGTGGAGGCTGGCACAGCTGGGCCCGCCCCTCCGCAGGCGGGCGGAGCGGCTGGAGGGTGAGACAGGGTTCCGAGGGGAAACAGGTCGTTTGTGCAGCGCGGAGCGGAGCGAAGGAGCTGCGGTCTGAACCCGGTAAGAACCAAACTGTCCTCACACACCTTCAGCAGCAAACCCACAGTGTGTCCCGCAGCGCCGTCAGAGCGGAGCCCCGCTGCTCCTCTGAGGCGGACCGGCCGCCGAACCGCAGCCGAAACCCGTCAGTTTGATGCCGCGTTGCTGCTCCGTGAAACTGAACCCGCGGAAGAGCAGAACTCAAAGTGTTTTAGTGATAGTCAGAAGCCTAATCTTCACTTCGGATTACCGCCGACACACCAAACTGAGTTTACTGTAAAAACTCTGAAGTTTGGGAAAGTCCTGCGGCTTCGCTCCATCAGCGGCGCCTCACCTGACGCACGGAGCGTCACATGCTGTTCTGCTCACCGTGTGCGGGCATGTCCGCCATGGAGCGGAGACATTAAACCACCACGTTTTTAATGAAGTCTGGGTTCGTGGAGCCGCGGAGGGAAGGTGCCGGGCGGAGTGCCAGCCCGCAGGGCGGGGCTGCGCCTGAGCGCGGCCGCAGGGCAGCCTCCCTGCGCGGCGTGGAGAGGCGGAGAGCTGCTGCAGCCCGTCACTCCCACTCCTCTTCAGTGTTCAGATCTTGTTTTTAGTCCCAACAGGGTCAATAATCTGGCAGTGGGGTAACATAATCCCACCTGTTTCCAGGATTTTCTTGGATCCAGTGTTTTCTGATGTGCCTCCTGCTTGTTGCAGCACATTTCTGCTTGTTCCCAGAAACATTCCTGAAACAGGTGAAAGTGATCTGGGAGCAGGTGGGATTATCTCATCCCACCGGTGGAAAATCCCAAAGCAAGACATGAGCAGTGAGGATGAGCCTGGATTATTCTGTGATGTGGTTTTTCTTTAGGCTGTATCAGCCAATCACGCGTCACGTGTCGCTTTGATTAGTGACCTCAGATCAGACAGACTGGCTTCAGTTTGTTTACGTTGTGTTTGTCTCTCTGCCTGCTGCAGCTGAACACACACACACACACACACACACACACACACACACACACACACACACACACACACTCGATCAATAAGGACTGGTGATGAGGTCCAGATCAATGGCAGCTCGTTGATCAGCTGGGATTAGAGGTCAGACTGATTCCTGACAGTCTGCTGGGATGCTGGATCACATCAGCTGTTTAGCTGTTTGTTGTTGTTGTTTATTGTTGTTGTTGTTGTTGTTGAGGAATTCTGTGGAGGAGACCCCCTCCCTCCCCCCACCCCCCAAAGGTTTTTATTCGCAGGTGTTGCTGCTGTGGGCTGAACGTAACAGTGTTGATCAGACAGACAGACAGACAGACAGACAGACAGACAGACAGACAGACAGGCAGGCAGACAGACAGGCAGGCAGGCAGGCAGACAGACAGACAGACAGCAGCCTGCCTGTCTGACCACAGGCTGCTGGTCATGTGACTCTGCAGGAGGACAAACGTCACTGTGTCTCCTGCCGTCCTCACCTGTGGACAAACTGAGGCTGATCTGAGCAGCACATTCCACAGGTGTGTGTGTGTGTGTGTGTGTGTGTGTGTGTGTGTGTGTGTGTGTGTGTGCGTGTGTGCGTGTGCGTGTGCGTGTGTGTGTGCGTGTGTGGGGACTCCTCACACTGTGAGGACTCTTTGCTCTCTCACTCCAGATGTGGTTTGGGCGATCAAATCACAGTCAGCTGTCAGTGCCTTGTCTCCTCCAGAAGGCTCTCTCTGATTGGTTAACATGAAGTAACAGAGTGGAGAGCTGACATTAATAATAATAATAATAATAATAATAATGATGATGTTATCGTTAACGGACCTGAGTGAGACCTCTTCCCTCCCTCTGAAGCCTCTTTGGCAGCACTTCCTGTCAGACACTCAGAGCTGAACCCTGCACCCTGATTGGTTGTTTATTGACGGTGCACCAGAGGTCAAAGGTCAGCGGCCCCAGTCTCATGTGAGTTTACACAGGGGAGACGACACACACACACATACACACACACACACACACACACACACACACACAGCTCTGTGTGTCATTTCTAATGTGCACACTTCTCTATTCCTTATATTTTTATGTTTCTTATATTTTCACATGCTGACACAAATATTAATTGTTAATTGGATTTGACAGTTTTATTGGATTTTATTTAAACCTTTTTTTTTTTTAATTTAATGAACATGTGAACTATATCAGCAGAAATCAAAGCTCTTTCTCCTGTTTGAGCTGGGACAGTAGGTGGCAGGTAGCAGAGGACCCTGCTCCACGAGGAAGAGCCCTGGTGACACGTTCACAAATCATTTTAACAAACAAACAAACAAACAAACAAACAAATAAATAAATAAATAAATGAATCAATGAATCAAACGGGTCGTGGGAGCTGATCTGATCTGCCTCCTCTGACACACACAGGCAGGTTTTTATAAGCTCTACATAATAACTGGTATGCATATGAAACACACACACACACACACACACACACACACACACACCAGACTCCTGTGTGATCATCCTGATAACACACACAGCCCGCATCAGCCTGCTGAGCCGTGTGTGTGTGTGTGTGTGTGTGTGTGTGTGTGTGTGTGTGTGCATACCAGCTGTGACTCAGCGCTCCGTCACGTCCAGCCTCTGAATTCGGCGCTGAGGGGCGAGGAGCATGTGGGCTGGACAGGCCACGCCCACATGGTCCTGACCTGAACCTCTGAGCAAACACTCACTCATTTCATTCATTTATTTATTTATTTATTTATTTTTACTTTTTGGGCATTTTTTGGTTTTAAACTTTTAAAATGTCACTTTTTTTTCTTGTAATTTTTTTCTGCTCTTTTTTTTTGGTGGTTTTCTTGAAATGTCTGTAACTTTGGGGCAGAGTTCCACACGGTTCCACGCGGTTCCACACGGTTCTCACACCCGAGTCTGTCAGCTGATGATGTCACCCGGTCATATGGAACTGCTTACCCATAATGCACCAGTAGTGGAGGTCAGACACAGGGCAGCTGGATCCTGTCAGACACACACACACTGAGCAGAATATCACTAGGAAACTGTTCTGCAGCGTGTGTGTGTGTGTGTGTGTGTGTGTGCGTGTGTGTGTGTGTGTGTTTGTGTGTGTGTGCGTGTGTGTGTGTGTGTGTGTGTGTGTGTGTGTGTGTGTGTGTGTGTGACTGAGGCAGGGTGGGGCACAAGGCAACTTTGTGTGCTCGCTCAGCTGAATAGAATGAAGTTATGAAGAGTCAAACTTGTAACTTACATATCCAACTGTGTGTGTGTGTGTGTGTGTGTGTGTGTGTGTGCGCATGTGGACTCGGGTCAAAGTCTCGCCATCAGAGCTTGTAGGAAAACCCTGGTGGTGTTTATGGAGACACTGGGCCTCATTAGAGGCTGAGCCGGGACGTCCCGTGGAGGAACATCACCGCCCTGCAGACATTTAAAGCAAAGGTCCTGGGCTCATGTGGAAGCAGGGTCCCTTGACCTCTGACCTCCAGCTGTGTGAATGAAAATGGGTTCTCTCTCCCCTTTGCAGACACGCCCACCTTCTGCTAATCCCATGCAGTTTGGGCCCCAAAGCCTGCAGTCCACATGTGTTCTTGTGGCCTGTTGTAAAATGGTGTGTGTGTGCAGACTGGGGCCTAAACAGTCTTGGAGCTGCATCAGTTGCTTTGACTGGAAAGCTGAGACTCTTGTGGATTCAATGAGCCACATTTGATTCCTGTGTGATGATGTTGGCCCCCATAGCAGCCATTTCACTGCAGGCAGAGACTTTTGTCACACTGGACATCGCTGGAGAAAATGACCTCTAGTGACCTCTAGGAGAATCACAGCCTCATCACAAACTAGAGAGCGAGGCCGTTCAGAGGAGCTCTGCTTCTCCAGCTGGACTGACAGTGAGGGACACTTTCTGACACGTTAACACAACACAACGCTCAACATCCAGTCACAGGGACACACAGCTCTTATGTGGTGTTCCTCAGGGTCTTGGTGTCCTGATGTGGGACTTTGGCGGGTTTTTGACCATTTTCATCAGGTCTCCAGTGGTCAAAATGATTACATCACGAGGTGATGGGTCTTTCCAGGCCAGTGCCCCTCACCTCTGGAATGCCTCCTAGTGACCTCACGCTGCACAGAGTCCACTGACAGGCTTTAAGAGAGAACTTAAAACCTATCTTTTTAGACAGGCTTTTCACTGCTGACGTCTCTGGGGCCTCTGTGAGGTTACTTGCTGTTGTGTCGTTGTCTGTCTTTGTGCTGTTGTCTAATATCTCTGTATTTTATTGTATTTTGTCTCTGCTGTACAGCACTTTGTGATTGTATCTAGGAAAAGTGCTCTATAAATAAAATTTACTTACTTACTTACTGACATTTTTCACCAAATCTGTGTAGGATAATCACAGCCTCGTGAACCTTTACAAACCCAAACTAGAGGATCTTTAAAAAAAAAAAAAAAAACAACAACAATGAATTGTAAGAGTGAATTGTGATACCTGCAGAATGACAGCAGCGTGTGGATCATCTGTGGTGTTTCTGCGGTGCACAGCTGTGTGTCGCAACTCTGTTTCTCTGTCTGCATTCATAAAGGCCTGATTGTGTCAGCAGTGTGTGAGTGTGTGTGTGTGTGTGTGTGTGTGTGTGAGTGTGTGTGTGTGTTCAGTCTTGTCTCATTGCAACAGAGCTGTTTTATTCCTCAGAAATGCCATCCGCTCCCTCCCTGAGTCACATTTCCTCACATTTGCGTCGTCGGGCGTGGATTCGCCCGTCCTGCTGGTCACATGACTCCGACCCCCCACCCCACCCCCGCCAGCTTCTTCACTGCCATCGCAAACTTTTTCTTGTTCATTGTTGAAATGATACATGTGGCAAAAGTGAATGGTAATAAGAAACCAGACAGTTCAGAGAATACGACACAAAACACGACACGCTGTCAAACAAGAATGCGAAAGAAAATAAGAGGAAAAAAATTAAAAATGAAATAAGTAAAATAAATAAATAAGTAAAGATAGATAGATAGATAGATAGATAGATATACTTTATTGATCCCAGCCAGGGAAATTCTGGTGTTCCAGCAGCAACAGTAGAAACATATAATAAAGTTAAATAAAATAGAATAAAAGCTAAATATATACAATAAAGACTATAAAGGCTAAAACTAAAAATGTACAATAAGGGCTAACCTAGCAAAGTAAAGTCAACTATTTAGTTTGGTTCGTTTTTCTTGGAAACAATAAACAAAAAAATATCATTTGTATTTGTTTGTGTCTGTCTAATGCAGCCACACCTTTTGAAACACAAAAAAGATTTTTCCACAAATATTTCATGATAATATTTGAGATTGTGAGATTGTGTAAAATTTTAAGGGTGTCCAAAAACTTTTTTCCACCTCTGTAAGTACAGATAGATAGATAGATAGATAGATAGATAGATCTTTGATGACTATGTTTTACAAATCTTTTATTGAGTCTGTTTTAACCCTTTCATTTATTTGTTGGTTTGCATTCCTCACTCTGAAACAGAAAAACTCATTATCCAGGATAACAAAGGTCAGCAGTAAAATTATTGGTTCCCAGCAAAAAACCCTCTCAGAACTGTACAATAATCAGGTTTCAAAGAAGGCCAGATCCATCATGTCCGACAGGACTCACCTCCTGCACTCAGAGTTTAGGTTCCTGCCCTCTGGTTCCCACCTCAGACAACCTTTAGCCAAAACTAACATACAAATTCTCCTTCATACCCTCCGCCATCTCACTGCTCAACTCTGTACTGTACAGGTAGCATCATCACCTTTAGTTCCCATTTTATTCAAGTATGCACTTTTTATATTTATTTTATTTACTTACTACTGATTTTTTTTTTTTTTTTTTTTAATTTTACTACTGATTTATTTACTACTGTCTGCCTTGTGTGTCTCCTTGTAGTTGTTGTTGTGCTGTGTGTCTGACTCTGTTGTTGTCATTGTGGTTGTTGTCGATGTTGTACTGTTTTTTTACTACTGCGGCAGAATCAGTTGCCCCTCGGGGACAAATAAAGGTCTTGAACTTGAGATAGATAGATAGATAGATAGATAGATATACTTTATTGATCCCAACCAGGGAAATTCTGTGCTGGAGGGCCGCGGTGCAGCGCTGAGTGTCGGTGCTGCTGGGAGGAAACGTGGCGTCGCGCTCCTGACTGACGTGAATCTGAGCTTTGGAGCCGAACCCGAACCCGAGCTTCGCCTGGAGGTCCGTCTCACGAAGGAGCGGGACGAGGTCGAGGTTCGTCCCCTCGTCCAGGTCAGGAGGTCCTGCAGGTGATGGAGACGCTCGGCCTCCTCCTCCTCCTCCTCCTCCTCCTGCCTCCAGATCACCATCAACTTCCTCCTCCTTTAAATCTGAACGACGTAACTCCAGTTCAGAGAGACAGGAAACTGTCAGAGGAAACATTCCCATGTGAGAAGTGAATATTTATCTCTGAGAAATGTCTCAAGAACTGATGGTCTATTTGGCGATTAGCATGACAGCAGGCGGGTCACTGACATTTTGCTGTGAGCTCATCTAGTTTCACATCAGCTTCTCTGGCAGAAAGCGAGTGAGTTTGCTGAGCTTGCTGAGGGTTACAGGCGGGCGACGCCCCTGCAGGAGCGGGACAGGAAGTCTGCTGGAATAATCTGGATTAAAGCTGCTGAAGGGTTTGCGGAGGAGGAGGAAGGAGGCGCCGCTCGCTCCGACCTCGGCCAAAGTCACCGCCTGAGCTGGGAGGAAACTCGACCTTCCTCTCTCCTTATCTTTCACCTAATAATAACAGCGGCTGTGTCTCCTGTCACCTTCCCTCCTCTTCCTCGCCTCGTATCCCAGCATGCCCCTCTGCTCTCGGCTCCGGTTGCAGCTCCTTTCAGGAAAACCTAAAACCCCAAAACCCCCCGTGTGAACATGCTCTGTATAGGTCATAGGTTTTTTTTTCTTATGCTCAATTTTCCTGTTTCTTGATTTATTGTTGTAATAATTTGTGGGATTAATGCACATAGTTTTTTTTTTTTTGTTTGTTTCAGATTTCTAAGGCACAGATTTGATGTTTCTTATTCCTTTTTCTATTTCTTATAATTGAATTGGGTAATACTCTGAGATAAAAACTCCATTAAACTTTTCCAAGATTTTTTGTACATTTACTCACAAATTTATGAGGAAAAAAACTTGAAAATTCTCAGATTATAGTCATAAATGTACAACAAAAGACTTGGAAAAATGATTTTTTAGTATTGGACGTGAAGACCGAGGTCCTGCTGGGTTTCCAATGAGAACCATGTAGACTCAACCGTCCAGTTAAGTCCTTATTCCCACTTTTTGTCAGATGATTTTTTCTTTTTAAAGTTGAATCTAATCACATGGCATCGTCTGTATCCTGCTGCTCTCTCCAGCTTCCTGCGTCGCCATGGCAGCCAAGACCAAATGGGAGGCGGTCAAGGACCGTGTGACCGGAAGCCCCACCCACGACCCGGACGCCATGTTGGAGGCCAACTTGGAGAACGCCGACCCCGAGCTCTGCATCAAGCTGCTGCAGGTAGCTCCGTCGCCCCCTGCAGGCCGGAGGTTGAATTTAATGGACCGGTGCGATCGACCTGAGGGGGGCGCTGCTGTGTTGTTTACTTGTTTGTCCGTTTATTGCTGGATATTTCATAAACTGCTGTTTATTATAGTTATTATAGTATCATATTTTAGTTTCTTTTTATTAGTTTCAGTGTTAGTTTTAGTCTTTTTTGTAATACGGCCTGTTTGTCAGGGACGAGATTCAGAAAGGTCAGAAAAATGTTTTTATTGTGGAATAACGTTAATAAATCTGTAATAATGCCTCCATAATGCCATCCAACCCAACCGCCCCCAAATTGCAAATTGCAAAAAGCAAAAAGCAAATTGCAGGATGTGATTGGCTGCTCTGTGCGCCGTGCAGTATCCTGTCAGTGCATCCTTGTTGTGATTGGCTGATTTCACTGTGAGAGGAGCCAGTCGGACTGATGTGGCAGGCTCTCCGGGTCTCCTGCAGGTCCCGACGGTGGTGAACTACTCGGGGCTGCGGCGGCGGCTGGAGGGCAGCGACCAGGCCTGGATGGTGCAGTTCCTGGAGCTGCGGGGTCTCGACCTGCTGATGGAGGCGCTGGACCGCCTGTCGGGCCGCGGCTGCGCCCGGATCGCCGACGCCCTGCTGCAGCTGACCTGCGTCGCCTGCGTCCGCGCCGTCATGAACTCGTCCGCCGGCCTGAACTTCATCCTGGACAACGAGGGCTACGTCCGCACGCTGTCGCAAGGTGGGCGGAGGGTTCGGGTCCCCGTGTCGCTCAGACCCAGCCGACAAAAACATGAAATAAACCATGTCATGTGGCTTTACCGGCATGACGTTTTGGATCAAACATGTTGCCAAAGCAAAAAAAATTACATATGAACACAGAAAAATAAATGGAGAACATTAAAATGTGTATACAGTGGTCCCTCGTTTATCGCGGGAATTGTTTTTCCAATTCTTCTAGATGTTTTAAGGCTGTAAAACCCCTCACTACACACTTTATACACTTTTCTCAGACAGGCATTAACATTTTCTCACTTTTCTCTCTTGTTTAAACTCTCAAAGTTCAAACCTTCGTAGAAAAATAAGTCCAGTAAAATAAAAAGCATGCAAAAACACTGCGAAACTGCGAGGCCGCGAAAGGTGAACCGCGTTATAGCGAGGGACCACTGTACACGTAAAGATAATAAAAAACTGTATGATTGATCAACACTGACTGATCTAATTTAGGAAGCAGAATTCCTCCAGACAGGATAACTAAGGTGAGATGAGCTGCTAGGTGGCGCTGTTTCCTCAGAGACGATGCAGTAACGGTGCTGTCTCCTCAGCTCTGGACACGTCCAACACCATGGTGAAGATGCAGGTGTTCGAGCTGCTGGCGGCGCTCAGCCTGTTCGACCCGCACGGCCACCACCTCGCCCTCGACGCCCTCGAGCACTACAAGGTACCGGCCGCCCAGAGGCCTGCTGGGAAAACTCCACGACGGCGTGTCAGGGCCACTCAGGCAGGAAAGAAATGATGGAGCCGTGACAGGAGGGGTAGTATTCTGAGAAAAAAACTCCAAGTTTTCAAGACTAAAGTGGTAAATTTGCGGGAAAAAAACTAGTTTCTTTCCTCCTCTCTGTGCGTGGTTCCACCCGTGCTGCCCCCTGCTGGCCGTGTCTCAGGCCTGCAGCTGATCCCCTCAGCAGATTCTACTCTGACATGGGATTCAGGAACAAGGAGATCCTGCTGATCTGAGCCCAGAATCAGCAGATTGTTTTCTTCTGAATCGAGGAGGAGATTGGGGTTCTGGACTCAGACCAGCAGGATTTCCTTCAGACTGAGGAGAACAGTTAGTTTCACTGTTTTTTTTCTCACAAATTTGTGACGGTATAATCTCAAACTTTTGGGGTTTTGGTCATAAATGTACGACTCTGTAGCTCCATAATTTGTTTTCTTCCCTTGAGTGTCCCTCATGCCGTCGTAGCCCGCGGTCCTGCCAGCTGTGAGGTTTATTCACAAAAACAGATAAATACCTTCATTTGCTTCATGTAAGATACCAACATATTTACTGAATCCAAATCCCTAAATTTGGTTACAGAAGTCACCTTGGCTGTGCATGAGCCTACCGCTGATTCTTTAGAGGGATTGCATCTGGATAAATGTGGTTTACAGAAATGAGCACAGGTGGAGTTTGTCTGTTCGGCTCCACGTCACATTTCCCAGGTATAAAATGGATTTGAGACACTTCTCAGGGATTATTATTATTATATATCCTGATAACACCTCATTCAGTGCTGACGTCTCTCCATCCCAAAATGCCTCCCGAGGACACGGGCAGGATTTTTGTCTGTATGGCTTCGCTGCTCCGGCGTGTCTGTTGTCTTTGGAAGTTGTTTGTTTTTTTTACGTGGGGTTATTAGATGTTTCCAGTTAAATTCTCCCCTCCTGTGTGAACCTGTGGGTGTCTGTGATGTTGCTTCCAGTGTTAATGCTGTTTTACACCTCCTAGATCCACGTGATGGTGGAGGAACACGTCTGAACTGGAGAAAAGTGTCAAACATCAAACATCCTGAGGAAACTTAATCTCAGCACATGAATCAGTTTCTGATATCTGCTCAGAGGTTTTCGAACCCTCGGGCTGCTTATCGCAGGGTGTTTGACGAAGGTGTGAACACAGAGGAACAGGGAGAGTGTGTGAGTGTGTGTGTGGATTCGCTCAGGTTTCAAAGGGTTAACAGATATATAATTCCCTGCAGTGTTTCTCATGGACACAAGGTGGCGCCCCTGTGCTCGGCTGACAGGCTGCCAACAGGTGAGCTGGTTTTCTTTGGAAAAGACGATTTGGAGACAGCAGACAGGTAAAGTCCTGTCAGCTCAGAGCCCGGCAGCTTCACCTGCAGGTGTGTGAGGTGTGTTTGCTCTCTGCTGTTCCTCTGTGTTCACACCTTCATCAAACACCCTGCGATAAGCCTGAGGGTTCAAAAACCTCCGAGCAGATATCAAACAAAACATTTCAAACTGATTTATGTGCTGAGATTAAAACCTTTCAAACTTTCCTCCAAACTGTTAAATGTTGCTGTGGCAGTTTTAGTTTTGTCACTTCTCCAGACACTGAAGACGTTTCTTGACCAAAATAAAGGAGAAAAAAAGGAAAAACTATTTTTTTTTCTCATAAATTTGTTATTAATTAAACTTCAATGTCAAAATTCTGTAATTTATTTGGTTGCCTGCAGCCCTGATACGTCGTCGTATGAACCCGGGGCTTTGACCAGAGACCATGAATTCTGTTGATGCATGAAAAAAGCTGGAGCAGTGTTTGAGCGTCTTGCTGGAGGGCACTGCGGCAGGACCCGCGGGCCTGGACCTGCTGACCTGCGGTTTGTGTGTTTTGTGCTCAGAGCGCCAAGACGCAGCAGTATCGCTTCAGCGTCATCATGAACGAGCTGCACGCCACCGACAACGCCCCCTACATGGTGGCGCTGATGAGCGTCATCAACGTCCTCGTGTTCGGCGTCGAGGACCTGAGGAAGAGGGACAAGCTACGCAAGGAGTTCATAGGTACGACCCCGTCCCGTCCTCAGCCTCACAGCCATCTTTATTTTAGTCTGAGTCTCATTTTAGTCTTTGCCGTCCTTAATCGTTTTAGTCTCGTCTTAGTCGACGAAAATTAAAAATATTTTTTAAGTCCACAACACCACCTGCTAACATTTCTGTCCCGTCTCGTCTCGTCTCGTCATGACAAAAACACACCCGTCCCGTCGTGTTTCCCTCATCAAAGAGCTGTTAGCTCGTCATCGTCCCGTCTGGGCCATGAAAAAAATATTTCCTCATCATAATCGCTGACCAAAGCAACACTGAGCCCAACCTGATCCCCGTCTGCCACCTGGAGCACACCGCTGGGGGGCCCGGAGCCTCCAGGGGGCCCGGAGCCGCCACCGGGGCGCCCGGAGCCACCAGGGGGCCCGGAGCCGCCACCGGGGGGCCCAGAGCCTCCAGGGGGGCCCGGAGCCGCCACCGGGGGGCCCAGAGCCTCCAGGGGGCCCGGAGCCTCCAGGGGGCCCGGAGCCGCCACCGGGGGGCCCAGAGCCTCCAGGGGGCCCGGAGCCTCCAGGGGGCCCGGAGCCGCCGGGGGGCCTGGCCTGGCAGAAACCCTGAAAAGAGGCCCTGCCCCCCCAGCTCCCTTTCTTTCTTTCCTTCTTTCCTTTTTACTTCCTTCCCTCCTTCCTTCCTTCTTTCTTTCTCTCTTGTTCTTTCTTTCTTTCCTTCCTTCATCTATCTATCTATCTACAGTATTTCTGTAGCTCCGCCCCTGAGCAGCTCCAGTGTCTTTTCTAGTGTCCAGTTGGCTCAGCTGTCATGTCCCCTGCAGCGCCCCCTGGTGGAAACAGCAGAGTGCCTCCTGTCCCTCTGAGCTCCATGTTGCTCTGAAAATGAGCTGACCTCAGAGCAGTGTTGCTGCACTGCTGAAAGTGACTGAGCAGCAAACAGCAGCTCTGAGGTCAGTGCTGCAGGTCTCTCTGCTGTCTGAAGCTCATCATCAGACAGTGATGGTGGCCTCCATAGGGGGCGCCGGCGAGCGTCCGCTCTGCTTGTCCCACACACAGGGCAGGGACGCTGCTTCACCTCAGGGAGCTCAGATGGAGTCCTGATCTGCTCGGGAGCTTTCACTCCGTCTCCTTCCTTCTTACCTGGAGAATCCTCCATTAGAACAGCAGCCCACCAAGGTGGGACACACCTGGCTGTTAGAGGGGACGAGAGACGGCCTCTGATTGGTTCACTGCATGTTACGCCCAAAACACAGCCAGGACTCATGAGGAGACTCAGGACAAGCCTTTAGAGCCAGGAGCTCAGAGACGTCATCATCATTTAGGATGTTCCGTTTGAGTTTGTCGACATGGCAACAGTCAAAATTTAACTTACAACATGCAACAAATTGCATAATTCATAATAATAAACTGCATATCGTAATAATACCTGCAGCTTTATTAGTTTTGCCATTACAAGCAGAGTTGCACAGATGTTTACAAACTGCACATAAAGCAATGAATGAAATGTGGTGATCTAATGGAGATAGGAAAAAATTATAATCATCATTATATAATAATGATAAAACATGTGCAGGACAGGGTTACGGAGTGCTTTGTAAAAGCAAAAGTAAAAAGCCACATAATAACAATAATAATAATATTGACGGTGATATTTGCTCTTTCCCAGTGGTTCTGTTTTTTTATTTTGAAGAGGTAAGTGTGTTCTGTTGCCGTGGAGATTCCACCTGCACAGCAGAGAATTATGGGACTTGTTGTTCTGTGAAATTGAGAGATTCAGAGCATCACAGCAGCGTCTGTTTGACCCACAGGCCTGCAGCTGCTCCCCCTGCTGCCCAAACTCAGGTACTGTGCCACCTTTTGGTTTACTCCCAGCCTGAGGAACACCAAGCTGTTTGTTTTCTCTTTTATTAATCTTCAATCTACCACCAGACTGAGGTACTGTGTGTGTGTGTGTGTGTGTGTGTGTGTGTGTGTGTGTGGTTGTGTGTGTGTGTGTGTTTCCAGGGAGACGGAGGATGCAGACCTGATCATCCAGTGCGAGGCGTTCGAGGACTCCATGTGCGAGGATGAGGAGGAGCTGGAGCGAGTGTACGGAGGCATCGACATGAGCAGCCACTACGAGGTGTTCAGCTCGCTCTTCACCCAGGTACCAACCAGCCAATCACATCGCGTCACACCTGCCAGCCCAGGCCCTGCCGGCACGCTGCCCCCTGCAGGCCGAACGCAGGCGAGGCGCTGCACAGTCGTTTCCTGTGACTTTTGTTCTTTTTTTAAGGTTCTTGAAGTGCAGAGTTTCCTCCCTGCAGCTCCTTACAGCCCACGGCCGCCTCCTGCTCTCTGTGTCTCTCTGGCCCTGAATACACTCCTCTTCCTCCTCTTCCTCTTCCTCCTCGTCCTCCTCTTCCTCCTCTTCCTCGTCCTTCTCTTCCTCCTCTTCCTCCCGTCGCCTCCTCTTCCTCGTCCTCCTCTTCCTCCTCTTCCTCGTTCTCCTCCTCTTCCTTCTTGTCCTCCTCGTCCTCCCGTCGCCTCCTCTTCCTCATCCTGCTCTTCCTCGTCCTCCTCTTCATCCTTGTCCTCCTCTTCCTCTTCCTCCTCATCCTCCCGTTGCCTCCTCTTCTTCCTCCTCCTCGTCCTCCTCGTCCTCCCGTTGCCTCCTCTTCCTCTTCCTCCTCTTCCTCCTTGTCCTCCTCGTCCTCCTCTTCCTCCTTGTCCTCCTCGTCCTCCTATTCTCCTCCTCTTCCTCCTCATCTTCCTCCTCTTCCTCCTCGTCCTCCTCCTTGTCCTCCTCTTCCTCCTCGTCCTCCCGTCGCCTCCTCTTCCTCCTTGTCCTCCTCGTCCTCCTCGTCCTCCCGTCGCCTCCTCTTCCTCCTCTTCCTCCTCATCCTCCTCCTCTTCCTCCTCATCCTCTTCGTCCTCCTCTTCCTCCTCGTCCTCCTCTTCCTCCTCCTCATCCTCCTCCTCTTCCTCCTCATCCTCTTCGTCCTCCTCTTCCTCCTCATCCTCCTCGTCTTCCTCCTTGTCTTCCTCCTCATCCTCCTCTTCCTCCTCTTCCTCCCGTTGCCTCCTCAGCTTAATTCAAAGCGTCTCTGAAACTCGTCCACATGTCAGATGGGGCTTCATTCAGAGCAGCGCCACCATGTGGCTTAAAGTCTGCAGCTTCATCACATTTTCACGCTCAGAATAATCCCAGTTAATCCCGCAGGAGCCTGGAGACTCACAGGTTCCCTCATTTCCACCCAGAGATCAGTTTTTTCTCCTGTACAGGAAGCAGCACTGGCCCTGTTTGAGCTCTAACGCCCTCTGGTGGTCAGACATCACTCACTGCAGCTTTAAGTCTCTCAGTAATAATCCTCAAAAAGAAAATCACTGTGTTCACATGCAGGTTCAGTTCATATAACTCTCTCTCTCTCTCTCTCTCTCTCTCTCTCTCTCTCTCCCCCCAGGTCAGCAGCAGTCCCTCCTCAGTGCAGCTGCTCTCCATCCTGCAGGCGTTGCTGCTGATTGGTCCAGACAGAGGAAATGTGTGGTCAGCAGTGGAGCTGCTGGTGGACCGAGCCACCCTGCTGGCACCGGACAGTGAGACAGGTAGACAGACAGACAGACAGACAGGCAGACAGACAGACAGACAGACAGGCAGACAGACAGACAGACAGACAGACAGACAGACAGACAGATGCTGATGAGCGGTCAGCGGCTCTGAGGACAAACTGACTCTTCCGCTCGGCTCAGGTGTGCGCCCAGCAAAGTCCAAAAACTTGTCAGGGAAACATTCGTGGAGAAAACACACAACAATTTTTAAAAACACAATATCATTATATCACTGATTCTTGGGAATTTGGATAAAACAGGTTTTAATTATGAAAAAAAAGTGAGTTAAATTACAAAATCTGAAGGTATATCATTATAGGCCAAGGTCTTGGCTGTTCAGCAATGTACCGGTGCAACATCCTCATTTTGCATTTTTTTCACAAAATAGGTTTTTCCAGTTATTAGGCTACTTTGTTTTTGTCAACACCGTCACCGTAATGTTTTTTTTTTTTTTTTATTTGAAAAACATATATTTGTATTAAAAGAGACTAATACTTAAATAATTCAACAGCAACAAAGAAACATATTGTAAGCATATTCATTTAAAACCAATATAACTGCCTCTGACGGTGGTGACACTGATCTGACGGTGGTGACAGTGGCCTCATTAAAACATACATTTCCAAATTTATACCACTCAAGTCAATGGCTTCTTGCTTAACAACTTTATTTAACTATTTGGTACAAAAAATAAGAATCCTGAGCTCTGTTATAAGCATTTTTCAGATTTCAGTCATCACCGTCACACAGAAAACCTGACGGTGGTGACGTCTGACGGTGGAGACAAAAACCTGCTCTTTCACATGATCAGCATGAGTTGTTCACATTAGCCAGCTTGTTTTCGGCCTGTTGCTACCTGCATCAGACCTCTTCTTAAAAAGTATACATTTATTCCATAATCTAATCGAATATTTTTTATACAGAAGTGACGGTGTTGACATGTTATGGTTGTGACAGTAGCAGTGTCCAAAAATATGAAGAGATTTAAGAGAAAACAGCAAACTTCCAGGAGCCTGAGCGGTCTTGAAGCATGCAGTAGAGCTGAAGGTTTGAAAAGGGCTCCTCAGGAATGTAATTGACCTTGTAGTTTTTTTATTATTATTTTTTAAATAAATATCTGACGGTGGTGACGAATATGTGGGACACATTTTGAGCAACAACAAAATAATAGTAAATATTATTCAAAACTCATTGTTTGTAGTTTTTAATACATATTATGATGTACTCTTTCATGTGGTAAATATATTACTCAATGAAATTATTACTTTTTGTTGTTTTAATCAAGTTGAAATGATTATCTCCTATCTGAGGACAACTGGTTTTGTAGGCCATGGGCCAACATATAATCATTAAATTAATACAAATTAAAAATAAACCTATAAAAGAACCTTACAAATGTGCAAAGGACCCCCTGATTATGCCCTTGATTCTTTTTATTCATTAAAATGTTGTAAATTTCCAACAGAAATAGCATTTTTCTTAGTGGAACATGATTTATCCAAATTCCCAAGAATCAGTGATATTTTAAAATTCAAGAGCAAAAGATTTACCAGGGAAACATTAGTAAAAACTTTAAAGAAGTGGAGCCACAGGTTTTCTAGCTCATCAGTCTCTTAGCAAATCAACAAAAATTATACTGGAACTTGAAGAAAATACAATATGAACATCAGATAATTAGCAAAGAAAATCCTGAAAATGATCAAGAAAAAGATGTAATTTAAATAAATAAGATTTCAAAAATTTTAAACTATTACACACAAAAATGTACTATATACACTATATTGCCAAAAGTATTCGCTCATCTATCCAAATCATTGAATTCAGGTGTTCCAATCACTTCCATGGCCACAGGTGTATAAAATCAAGCACCTAGGCATGCAGACTACTTCTACAAACATTTGTGAAAGAATGGGTCGCTCTCAGGAGCTCAGTGAATTCCAGCATGGTGCTGTAATAGTAATGTAATAGGATGCCACCTGTGCAGTAAGTCCAGTTGTGAAACTTCCTCGCTACTAAATATTCCACAATCAACTGTTAGTGGTACTATAACAAAGTAGAAGCGATTGGGAACGACAGCAACTCAGCCACGGAGTGGTAGGCCACATAAAATCACAGAGCGGGGTCAGCGGATGCTGAGACGCATAGTGCGCAGAGGACGCCAACTTTCTGCAGAGTCAATAGCTTGAGACCTTTAAACTTCATGTGATCTTCAGATTAGCTCAAGAGCAGTGCGTAGAGAGCTTCATGGAATGGGTTTCCATGGCCGAGCAGCTGCATCCAAGCCTTACATCACCAAGCACAATGCAAAGCGTCGGACGCAGCGGTGTAAAGCACGCCGCCACTGGACTCTAGAGCAGTGGACACGTGTTCTCTGCAGTGACGAGTCACGCTTCTCCGTCTGGCAATCTGATGGACGAGTCTGGGTTTGGTGGTTGCCAGGAGAACGGTACTTGCCTGACTGCATTGTGCCAAGTGTAAAGTTTGGTGGAGGGGGGATTATGGTGTGGGGTTGTTTTTCGGACGTTGGGCTCGGCCCCTTAGTTCCACTGAAAGGAACTCTTAATGCTTCAGCATACAAAGACATTTTGGACAATTTCATGCTCCCAACTTTGTGGGAACAGTTTGGAGATGGCCCCTTCCTGTTCCAACACGACTGCGCACCAGTGCACAAAGCAAGGTCCATAAAGACATGGATAAGCGAGTTTGGTGTGGAAGAACTTGACTGGCCTGCACAGAGTCCTGACCTGAACCCGAGAGAACACCTTTGGGATGAATTAGAGCGGAGACTGCGAGCCAGGCCTTCTTGTCCAACATCAGTGTTTGACCTCACAAATGCACTTCTGGAAGAATGGTCAAAAATTCCCATAAACACACTCCTAAACCTTGTGGAAAGCCTTCCTAGAAGAGTTGAAGCTGTAATAGCTGCAAAGGATGGGCCCACATCATATTAAATCCTATGGTTTAAGAATGGGATGTCACTCATGTTCATATGTGTGTGAAGGCAGCCGAGCGAATACTTTTGGCAATATAGTGTATGTGTGTGTGTGTGTGTTACAGCTCAGGAGCACTCTGTTGAGGGTGTGTTGGAGAGGCTCCTCCCCTCCAAGCTAGTGACAGCCAATAAGAAGGTGCGAACCATCGACAGGGCGGTGCAGACTCGGCTGACTGACAGCCCCGTCGTCCAATCAGAGGCTCCGATCCAAGCTGCCGCCGAGTCCACCGTCTCGGCCGCTGCTCCTCCTCCTCCTCCTCCCCCCTTACCTGGGATGGGTCCTCCTCCTCCTCCTCCTCTTCCTGGAATGGGTCCTCCTCCTCCTCCTCCTCCTCTTCCTGGAATGGGTCCACCTCCTCCTCCTCCTCTTCCTGGAATGGGTCCTCCTCCTCCTCCTCCTCTTCCTGGAATGGGTCCACCTCCTCCTCCTCCTCTTCCTGGAATGGGTCCTCCTCCTCCTCCTCCTCTTCCTGGGATGGGTCCTACTGATGTCATCGTGGCCCAGGTGGCTGCTGGTCTGGGAAGGTCCTATCACAGCCTTCCTTCCCGCACTCGCTCCACCCCCTGCCCCAGCCTCCGCATGAAGAAACTCAACTGGCAGAAACTACCATCCAGAGCCGTGTCAGGTCAGCTGTGTGTGTGTGTGTGTGTGTGTGTACCATAAAAAAACAGGTACAACTGGCATGGACTTTTGTGTCCCGGTACTCTGTCCCCAGAGTATTTCTGGGTGGTTCCTGTTGCCATGGCAACAGCTGTTATTTTCACTGATGTCACAGCGTCAGCAGAAGAGTTTGTTTGAACAACTTCATTGAACGTTTCCCCAGACACAGCTGAGTAACTATAGGAATATCACAGGAAAATCACAGGAATAAAACAGGAATATCACAAGAATATCACAGGAATATCACAGGCAGTAGTGTGAAAGGCGTGGTACAGTAACTCCTCCGTTGACATGGTGACGTCAGTTGAATGTTTACAGCTGTTGCCATGGCAACAGGAACCACCAGGAAAGTTCCACGCCGGTTCCACCCGTTCCGTTCCTCTGTGGTCTCTTTCTGTTTGAATGTATTTGACCTCATGACGTATTTGACGTCTTGAGCTTTTCATAACTGATGCTAAACTGCTGCTGCTTCCTCCTCCTGGGGCATGCTGGGAGATGTAGTTTTGGGTTTGGGGTTCTTTTCTTTCCTTCTGTTTTTTTTTTGTTTTGTTTACTTTTAGCTCATTTGCGGGTGATTTTTCTCTCTCCACGTCTCCGTGTGTCTGCAGCCTGCCACTCCATGTGGACGTCGGTACCGTCTGATGTGCTGGAGCCAGATTACTGCAGCATCGAGCAGCTCTTCAGTTTTCCTCCGACCGACACCAAAACCAAAACCAAGACCAGGACCAGAGCAGAACCCAAAGAGGTGAATCCTTAAGGTTCTGCCATCTGAAATGTGATGTGCGTCATTATGCAGACGATGCAGGTGTCTATGAGAGCGTATCAGGGCCTCTGTAGGGCCAGGGGAGGGGCTGATACTCCAAGAAAAAAACTTTACGAGATCCAAGTCATAAATTAAACATGAAGTTCAGATATTTTCTGAGATTAAAGTGGTAATTTAATGAGAAAAAACTCACAAATTTGTAAAGTCAAAAACAAAAAAAAAATTTTAGTCAAGGAACCAAGAAACAAGAACTGGATGCCATGTGCTGCCTAAAGTTGTGACTTTATAATCTTTTTTAAATTTTTAAGTTTTTTTTTTCTCATAAATGTGTGAGAACTTCTGAGTTTTTTCTTGTAGTTTTTTTTTCTGCCCAGTCTGTAATAGTTTTTCCTCCCTGCAGTGGCGCTAACACTGTGGCACTGTGTGATGTATGAAGGAGGATTAAAGCCTCACAAAAATAATCTTCTGAGTTCTGAGATGAATCTGGCGTTGGAGGAGGGCGTCTTCCTGTCACATGCCCGCTGAAGCCGCGGTCGTCCTCTTTCCTCTCCACAGATTTCCTTCATCGATGCCAAGAAGAACCTCAACCTCAACATCTTCCTGAAGCAGTTCAAATGGTGACGCACAGTTTCCATTTTCTCTGTCCTTGTTTTTTATTTTCCAAGTTGAAGTTTAGAGAACCGCCTTTCACAGAGACCTGCAGCAGAAACTCATGCAGAATGTGCAGATGGCTTGCAGGGGGAGTGAGTCTCAGGTGGGCGGGGCTTGCAGGTGGGCGGGGCTTGCAGAGGGAGTGAGGTCTCAGGTGGGTGGGGCTTGCAGAGGGAGTGAGTCTCAGGTGGGATGGGCTTGCAGAGGAAGTGAGTCTCGGGTGGGCGGGGCTTGCAGAGAGAGTGAGTCTCAGGTGGGCGGGGCTTGCAGGGGGAGTGAGGTCTCAGGTGGGCGGGGTTTGCAGGTGGGCGGGGCTTGCAGAGGGAGCGAATGTCTCAGGTGGGTAGGGCTTGCAGGTGGGCGGGGCTTTGCAGAGGGAGTGAATGTCTCAGGTGGGTGGGGCTTGCAGGTGGGCGGGGCTTGCAGGGGGAGGGCGGTCTCAGGTGGGCGAGGCTTGCAGAGGGAGTGAGTCTCAGGTTGGTGGGGCTTGCAGAGGGACTGAGGTCTCCGGTGGGTGGGGCTTGCAGAGGGAGTGAGTCTCAGGTGGGTGGGGCTTGCAGGTGGGCGGGGCTTGCAGAGGGAGTGAGGTCTCCGGTGGTCGGGGCTTGCAGAGGGAGCGAGTCTCAGGTGTGCAGAGGCTGC